>NC_053026.1:139396720-139601207 GCF_003073215.2 Triticum urartu
TCTCTCGAGATAGAAACTTTGGAAATTTCCTAAGAAAGATTTACCAGGAAAATGGAGCTGAATATTATCATGTGGCAATGATTTGGGTATGGAAGAGTGCCCAAAAAGTTTTAGGGTAATAGGAGGGATCTGGATAACACTTGCTTTGCAATATGCCAATTCGGCCATAAAATATAAATTGAACCTGGGCTCACATAGATGATTTGACTGAGCTGCAATTTGGAGGAGGGTGATAATTTTGGCATATGAAGGAACTGTATAAATTTCATGTCATTTGGATATATAAAAATGGTACTTCCTTCGCAATGCTTCTAGGTGGAAAAAAACTTTGGAAATTTGCCGAGGAAGATTTACTGGGCAAATGGAGCTGAATTTTGTCATGAGGCAATGATTTGGATAGGAAAGAGTGCCCAAAATTTTTGAGGGCAATCAAGAATATATAAATATCACTTCCTTCACAAAGTATTATTGTGAATAGAATAGGAAAATGAATATTGTTGAATTATTTTTGAACTAGGCAAGGAAGGATTTTTACATATTTGACGAAGATACGACCCAAAGAATTTATGAGATTTTTTTGGGAATTTTGGGAATGACAGAAATATAGGTTGCTTCACAACCTAGGGAAAAAACTGACACATGGACATGGAACATATGCAAAACTGATGAGGTGGCGCCTAGTCATAGCAACCCACCATAATTTACAAGGTTATGACCATCTATATTGGTCATGATCAGCTAGAAATAAGGCAGCGGACCAGTGCTATATGCTTTATGACCATTTCGTGTAAGGAAATTACGACCTTTCTGACCAAAGTGGTCTTTATAGTTTAGGGTTTGGAGCCCCCCGAACAGCTTTTGACCAATTGGTCTCAAATGGTCATAGATCTATGACCAATTCTTCTAGGGTCGCTGACAGAAGGTCACTAGTTGACATATTTCTTGTAGTGATGGGACTGGAGACGAGTCAACTTTAGTTAGAAGGCGTCCCAATGATTCGGAGTTTTTAGATCTTGATGCAAAAATTGATAAAAGTGGGATTGGAGAGGTTAAAACTTTAAAGCAATGAACCACTATCTTAGATTTCAAGGAATTTAATTATGATAATTTTTCTTTAATAGATTGTATTTCCTTGTTGCAACCGGTGCTAAATTCTCCGCATGCTTATAGTCAAAATAAAGCTTTTACTAAACATATCGTTGATGCTTTAATGCAATCTTATGAAGAAAAGCTTGAATTGGAAGTTTCTATCCCTAGAAAACTTCATGATGAGTGGGAACCTACTATTAAAATTAAGATAAAAGATCATGAATGCTTTGCTTTATGTGATATGGCTGCTAGTGTTTCCACGATTCCTAAAACTTTGTGTGATTTGCTAGGTTTCCGTGAATTTGATGATTGTTCTTTAAACTTGCATCTTGCGGATTCCACCATTAAGAAACCTATGGGAAGAATTAATGATGTTCTTATTGTTGCAAATAGGAATTATGTGCCTGTACATTTCACTGTTCTTGATATAGATTGCAATCCTACATGTCCTATTATTCTTGGTAGACCTTTCCCTTGAACGATTGGTGCAACTATTGATATGAAGGAAGGGAATATTAGATTTCAATTTCCGTTAAGGAAGGGTGAGGGAGTCCTGGATTAGGGGGTCTCCGGACAACCGGACTATATCCTTTGGCCGAACTGTTAGACTATCAAGATACAAGATTGAAGACTTCGTCTCATGTCCGGATGGGACTCTACTTGGCGTGGAAGGCAAGCTAGGCAATACAGATATGTGTATATCCTCCTTTGTAACCGACCTTGTGTAATCCTAGCCCTCTCCGGTGTCTATATAAACCGGAGGGTTTTAGTTTGTAGGACAACATACAATCATATCATAGGCTAGCTTCGAGGGTTTAGCCTCTCTGATCTCGTGGTAGATCTACTCTTGTACTACCCATATCATCAATATTAATCAAGAAGGACGTAGGGTTTTACCTCCATCAAGAGGGCCCGAACCTGGGTAAAACATTGTGTCCCCTGCCTCCTGTTACCATCCGCCTTAGACGCACAGTTCGGGACCCCCTACCCGAGATCCGCCGGTTTTGACACCGACATTGGTGCTTTCATTGAGAGTTCCTCTCTGTCGTTGCCGTTTGGCTTGATGGCTCCTACTATCATCGATAACGATGCAGTCCAAGGTGAGACTTTTCTCCTCGGACAAATCTTTGTGTTCGGCGGCTTTGCACTGTGGGCCAATTCGCTTGGCCATCTGGAGCAGATTGAAAGCTACGCCCCTGGCCACTAGTTCAGGTTTGGAAGCCTAAACTACACGACCGATATCCTCGGAGACTTGATCTTCGATGGATTCGAGCCTCTGCCTTGTGCGTCACGCGGTCGCGATACGATTTAGCTCTACCATCGGACAGTGTTCAGGAGATCACACCGGCAGCCACTCCGACCCTCAACTCGGAGCCAGTTGCGCAGTCCATGGACGGGTGGATGGACCCCGCCACGGAAGCCTTATCCTCATCGGCGATCGAGCCGAACATCGACCTTACCCTGTACGAGAGCCGTGTTGTCAAATTGTCGGATCCTTCTCCGGCCATGGACTCCGAACCGCCTGCGCCCGTTCCTAGCTAATCTGATTGGGTGCCGATCATGGAGTTTACCTCCATGGATATTTTTCAGCACTCGCCCTTTGGCGACATACTGAACTCATTAAGGTCTCTCTCCTTCTCAGGAGGATCATGGCCGAACTATGTCCGGCAGGATTGGGATGCGGACGACGAAGAAATTCGCAGCCCACCCACCACCCACTTAGTAGCCACTGTCGATGACTTAACCGACATGGTCGACTTCGACTCCGAAGACATCGACGGTATGGACGACGATGCGGGAGACGAAGAGGAACCACTGCCCACAAGGCACTGGACGCCCACTTCATCACATGACGTATAGATGGTGGACACACCAAAAGAAGACGATGACGAGGAACGGAAGGACGCAACGAAGGGTTGTCCCCTCGAGAAGCAGTCAAAGCAGCGGCGTAAGCGCCGCCCCAAATCCCGCCTCGGCAGAAATAACGTTCCAGCGTTAGAGCAGGGTGAACCACAGCCGGACCACGGCAACACGGAGAATCAAACAGAACAACCCAATTCTGTCAAAGATAATAGCCCGGATGACATAACACCGGACAGACACCCGGAGCAACAAAATGCCCATGAAAGGCTTGTTGCCACCGCGAGGAGTCTAAAAAAGCAGAAGCAAAGGCTCAAGGCTGCGCAAGACACACTCCAAATCAGATGGAATAAAGTACTCAACACAGCAGCGAAGTATGGTGGTAATCGCCCTACCAAGAGCTACCCGAAGCGGAAGTTGCTACCTGAATTCGATGAGGAGGCCTTAGATCCCCCGCAACCAAAAATTAAAACGGCCACCTAGCCGGATAGATGACCTCACAGCCAACATAGAGCGGCAAGCAATGCCGCACATAAGCCAATACGCGATCCACGCGAGGGCTCGCATTAAAAGAACGGAGCAACCAGGTCCATCTATGGACCACGCCAGCGCACTCCAGCATACGATGCAACACACCAAACATCCGAACACCACGGTACACCCAGATACAGGGGTACCGCACACCCCCTATGTTTCACCGATGAGGTGCTGGACCATGAATTTCCAGAGGGATTCAAACCTGTAAACATAGAGGCATACGACGGAACAGCAGACCCTGGGGTCTAGATTGAGGACTATATCCTCCACATCCATATGGCTCGAGGAGATGATCTCCACGCCATTAAGTATTTACCCCTCAAACTCAAAGGGCCAGCTCGGAACTGGTTTAAAAGCCTCCCCGAAAACTCCATTGGAAGCTAGGAAGAGCTCGAAGACGCTTTTCGGGCAAATTTTCAAGGGACTTATGTCCGACCTCCGGACGCGGACGATTTGAGTCATATAACACAACAGCCCGGAGAGTCAGCCCGAAATCTTTGGAAGGTTTCTTACTAAAAAGAACCAAATATTCGACCGTCCGGATGCCGAAGCCTTGGCAGCATTTAAGCAGAGCGTTCGCGATGAATGGCTTGCCAGACACCTCGGCCAAGAAAAGCCGAGAACAATGGCAGCATTAACAAGCCTCATGACCCGCTTTTGCGCGGGTGAGGATAGCTGGCTAGCCAGATGCAGCACCAGCGACCCCAGTACATCGAAGTTAGAGATGGAAACAGGAAATCACGGCGCAGCAACAATAATAAGCGCCGGAATAAAGAAGACAACCCGAAGAGCACGGCAGTAAACGCCGGATTCAGAAGCTCTCGGCCAGGTCAGCAAGAGCCGCCCTCTAAAGGCGCCAGAGATGAATTGTCCAGCCTAAACAAAATTGTGGACCAAATATGTCAGATCCATAGCACCCCTGGTAAACCCGCTAATCATACCCACAGAGAATGTTGGGTCTTCAAGCAGTCCGGCAAGCTCAACGCCGTACACAAGGGGGACGATACACCAAGCGAAGACGAGGATGAGCCTCTCAAGCAAGACACTGGGGAACAAAAGATATTTCCACCAGAAGTCAAAACAGTAAACGTGTTACACGTGATCAAGGGGAGAAACAAAGCGGCACTCCCAGAGAACTATGCCCAAGGGCCTATCACCGCGGAGTCCTCCCACTGGTCGTCTCAACCGATCACTTTCGACCATCGGGATTACTCAGCAAGTATCCGGCGTGGAGGATGGGCTGCCTTGGTATTAGACCCAATAATTGACGGATACCACTTCATACGAGTCCTGATGGACGGTGGCAGCAGTCTAAACCTGATATATCAGGACACAATCCGCAAAATGGGGATAGACCCAATGAAAATTTGCCACAACAATACTACCCTTAAAGGAGTAACGCCAGGCCCAGGGGCTCATTGCACGGGCTCCCTGCAACTAGAGGTTATATTCGGCTTCCCCGATAACTTCCGTAGCGAACATTTAACCTTCCACATTGCTACGTTCCAAAGTGGCTATCAAGCACTACTTGGACGTGAAGCTTTCGCTCGCTTTAATGCAATACCGCATTATGCTTCCCTCACGCTCAAGATGCCCGGCCCATGTGGCATCATTACAGCAAATGGAAATATTGAGCGATCTTTGCGCGTCGAAGAAAGTGCGACTACCTTGGCAGCCGCACACTAAAAATGTCCACACCAACTAAAGCATTTGATAGTTCGTCAAGACCACGGACACGGTTAGACGAGTCTAGCGCAGCTACATGTAATTCATACAGGTTTGATGGCCACACCCTATTACAAATAGAAGGGGCTCAACGCGTGCAGATAAGTGGCAATTTTTACTCATCTCTAATTATACATGGTTTCTTTAAAACTACCTTTTTGCACGACAACTTTTCACTTAAGTTTCTCTCTTTTATAGATGACCATCGTGCTACACCCGTCTAGGATGCGGCACAACGGAGACACAGGCGCAGACGTGCAGCAGGGACCCGTTCCAAGGATTCTTTTTAGATTAAGACCCTGCGTAAACCTTTTTTACTGTCTCTTATTGATACACATCCCTCGGATTCTCAGTACAATTGAGAAGGATGCTAACGTCTTGGCATGTGGCCACGTCAGAATAATGCACGTACCTGGACACAAGGGGCTTCTTACAAAGGGCACTATTTAGGCCCGGTTTATACCATAAAGACCGAATACCTTAGGGAGTATTCGGTGTCGCGAGTTTGGCCTTATATGCATCAGCTCCGAATCATGTCTTTGGTGAAATGTTGGGTTTGCCTGGCTCCTGTGTTTTGGTGCCTTACATTCCGCACTATCGGCTAAGGCAGCACCAAGAGAACTACTGCGATTGTGTCCTGGTTCATCCGAACGAGCACCTCAGTAGAGAAAGCTTAAAACTGACTGTCATGATATAGCGCGAGACTGGTCAACCACTCGATGACCTATTGGAATGTTAGAATTCCTCCGCTTTAACGAAGGGCCGTTTACCGGCCAGGCATATATGCACCCCGAGTTCGGGAGAGTGCGGAGCCACCAGGGGCTATATAGTAGCCCCACCGTCAAACTCCTATGGCTAAGTGAAAGTGTTAAAGCATTATAGTCCGGTTGCCTCGTTCGCTGCGCTATCACCTCCTTAATACGACCAAGACGTTGGGTTAAGTGTGAACACGCGTCTTCTTCGAGCACCTCCGCATTATATGCGTGGGGGTTGAAGTCGACGACTGCAATCTTCCAGGTTATATACATATATACATAAACGGCCGCACAGGAGGCATCATATTACTTTCAGGCAAAAGTATAAATACAACCTTAATACATTTCATAAAAACAATGTGTTTACAATGGGAATACATGTCACTCAAACATAATATTCTTCGAGCACTGGGCCTCTATCAAACCAGCACCCTCAAGAACTTCTTCAAAATAGTGCTCGGCAGCCACTCGGCCTATGGCTGAACCCTGCGCCGCAACAGTGGTAGAATCCATCTCCGCCCAGTATGCTTTGACACGGGGCCTTCTATGCACGCCGACCTCTTCATCGCATTGATGCGCGGCACTTCACCAAGGAACTGCTGCACCAAGCTGAAATAATTGTTTGGCTTCGGCTTCTCCGGCCACAGATGATCTACGACGGACCTCATGGAAGGTCCGGACAATCTATTAAGTTCGGCCCATTCGGCTAGCTGATCAGTCAAGGGAAGCGGACGCTCTGGAACGTTAAATTGCGACCAGAACAGTTTGTCCACTTCACGATCTATCTGATCTCGGAAGTGTTCGGCCGGATCGACAGCGCTCGCTGCCAAGTCCATATATGCGTCTGCCGAACTCCACAGCCGATCCAGAGGGGCATACCGCAGATCTCTGAACTATCTCTGCAGCAGAAAGGGCTTCCCAGCCGCAATATCCCTAGCTTCACGCAGCTCCTCCTTCTTCGCCCTCATAGCAGAGCGGGTGTCTTTGGTCGCCACCGTGGCCTTTTCAAGGTCCCTTGCCTTCACTCAGTTCTCTTCTTCAAGGAACTGGCAACGGTCGGCAGTGTCTTTTAATTTTACGGCCATCTTGGCCATCTTCTCTTTGCTTTCACAATGCGCGGCCTTCTCGACTCTTAGCTCTTCGGACGCCTTCAAAGAAGCCGCATTACCACTTCTTGCTTGTTCTTTGGCCCGGGCAAATTCCGCCCAAAGGGTCTCCACGGCGGCAGCTCCATCTGCAGTCACAACATATTAAAGATACTAGCATCATGCTGCTCTTACTATGTGACATTCACCAGAAACCTTTACTTACCCCGTGCCTCGTCAAGCTGCTTGTTCACAAGCTCAATGTCGGCATCTGCCGCATCCAGTTACCGCTTTAGTTTGGCAAACTCATTAGTCCGGCTAGCCACCGGAGCTTCCACCACCTGCACATAAAGGCGGTTTGGTTATTACCTAGGACTATGATCCTCTATTCGCCGCCGTTCTCGACGACAACCAGAGTCTCAGGGGCTACTATCTACACGGGCACACCTAAAAATGTGCGGTACTATCAAAAATTATAACATTGCACGTACCTCAAAGCCCGTCAGTAGATTCATAAAGGCTTCATGCAATCCGCTTTCGGCAGACGAAATTCTTTCCATCACCGTACTCATCAACGTACGGTGTTCTTCTGAGATGGCCGTTCGCTCCAACAGCTCCCTCAGTATGTCTGACCGCATACCAGATGGTGCCAGACACTTTTGTTTGCTCTCTTAGAGAGCCGGATGCTGGGGACTTTGGGTGACTATAGGATTATCTTCTGGCCTCATCGGATCCGGAGAGGTCCTCCATGACGACACTTCAAGGTCGCCCGCTTCTTGAGCGGGGGAGTCTAGGGGAGGCGTTTCGCTCTCCATCATCTCCGGAAGAAGATCCCCCGAAGACGAGCTCTGCTGAGAGGGGCTAAGGTCCAAACTGCAAGATAAAGGCTTCGGTTATTTGCCTCAGAGGTAAGGTAGTATATCTTCACTATTAAAGTACTTTTTGATTACTTACAGCTCGTTGGAGGGCAGATTCCCGCGCGGACTTTGTGCGGCAAGAGCACCCTCCAAGGCAGGACCCTCTGGTGGAGATTTCTTCTCCCGTTTGGAAACGTTAGTTTCCGGATCTTCAGAGGTCATCCTCTTCCTTCCCCGAAGCGAGAGAAGGTCGGATTCTTCCCCTTGGTTATCCTCCTTCACGGAGGCACTCATTCCCTCGGTTGGAATCGGTAGCGATGGGGGCCCGCTCTCGCCCTTGTTATTCCCCCCTTATCTTCCATTGGGGGCTCCAGGCAAGGTGCTAGCTCGAGCATCTTTTCCAGTACCAGATTTTCTAAACCCTCCGGAAGGGGCGCCGAACACCGAATCATCTTCGCCTTTGTTAGCCAGTCCTGGTCAAAGAGCAATTTCTCAGAATGACGTCATGATAAATGAAAGATGGCGTGTTCGGCTAGAGGATTACTTACTTGTTCGGCGGTGCGGTTGCTGCTCAGGCCCACGTCCTCGGTAGTATCCGGACACTCTATTTGGGGTCCGAAGAATGATTTATACAGCTCCTCGTGCGTCAGGCCGAGGAAATTCTGAATAGAGCGCGGTCCTTCTGGGTTGAACTCCCACATGCGGAGGGGTCGGCATTTGCATGCCTGGATTCGTTGAACCAGCATGACTTGCACCACCATGACCAGACTGAAATCTCCTTCGAAGAGATCTTGAATGCGGCTCTACAGTACAAGCACATCCTTGGCTGGACCCTAGCTCAGCCCCCTGCTGATCCATGACATCAGTTGTGGTGGGGGCCCGAGCGGAAAGCAGGGGCAGCCACCCACTTGGCGCTTCTGGGAGCTGTGATGTAAAACCACTCCCATTGCCATAATAAGGACAGCTCTCGAAAGGAACCTTTTGGCCATGGAGCTCCAGCAATCTTGCTTACTGATGTGCCTCCGCACGCTACGTGCTGCCCCTCGACCGTCTTTGGCTTCACGTCAAAAGTCTTGAGCCACAGGCCGAAGTGAGGGGTAATGCGGAGGAAGACCTCACACACGACAATAAATGCCGAGATGTGGAGAAAGGAGTCCGGGGCTAGATTGTGGAAGTCTAGCCCGTAATAGAACATCAAACCCCTTACGAAGGGATCCAGAGCGAGGCCTAGACCTCGGAGGAAGTGGGAGATGAACACGACGTCTTCGTTGGGTTCAGGAGTAGGGACGACCTGCCCTCGAGCAGGCAGCCTATGCGAAACCTTGGCGGTCAGGTATCTGGCCTCCCTCAACTTATTGATATCCTCTTCCGTAACGGAGGAGGGCATCCATCGGCCTTGAAGGCTGGATCCGGACATGATTGAAGATCCGGAGCACCTGACCTGGGCTTTGGGTGTTAGAACTCGAGGCGAGGGAAGGATTCGATTGAGCACGGGAGGGAAAAAATAAAATCCTTATCCCTTTATAAAGAGGGAGCATGTCAAGCGTCCTCTCCGTGGCCGTTTGGGACTTGCTATAATCTAGGAGTCCTAGACGCAGTTGGGTTACCCACGACCATATTGATGAGAATCCCATAATTAGGGGAACATGATCTCTGCTTTGACGAGACATGTCAAAAAACTGCCTCGTGTTATGTGTGGGGCTAGTTAAAGGAAACGATTCGAATAATCACTGGGCCATGGCATAACGTCATGTTGTCAAAACAAGTCAGCAGATTAGATTTGTGGAAATATTATTCTCTCTGCCGTGGTATGTGGAATCTATTTTGCAGTGTCGGACACTATCCTTGTATTCAAATTCTTCCGTGGTGTATTCGGAGGAGGAACCCGCCTTGCAATGCCAAAGACAATACAACGCACCGGACTCATCGTCATTGAAAGCCTGGTTCAGGGGCTACTGAGGGAGTCCTGGATTAGGGGGTCTCCGGACAGCCAGACTATATCCTTTGGTCGGACTGTTAGACTATCAAGATACAAGATTGAATACTTCGTCTCGTGTCCAAATGGGACTCTACTTGGCGTGGAAGGCAAGCTAGGCAATACGGATATGTGTATCTCCTCCTTTGTAACCGACCTTGTGTAACCCTAGCCCTCTCCGGTGTCTATATAAACCGGAGGGTTTTAGTCCATAGGACAACATACAATCATACCATAGGCTAGCTTCTAGGGTTTAGCCTCACTGATCTCGTGGTAAATCTACTCTTGTACTACCGATATCATCAATATTAATCAAGCAGGACGTAGGGTTTTACCTCCATCAAGAGGGCCCGAACCTGGGTAAAACATCGTGTCCCCTGCCTCCTGTTACCATGCATCTTAGACGCACAGTTCGGGACCCCCTACCCGAGATCCGCCGGTTTTGACACCGACAAAGGGCATGGAACACTTTCCTAGAAAGATAATTAAATTACCTTATGAATCTAGTATGAGAGCCACTTATGGATTGCATACCAAAGATGATAATACATAGATCTATCGTTGCTTTTATGCCTAGCTAAGGGCGTTAAACGATAGCGCTTGTTGGGAGGCAACCCAATTTTATTTTTGTTTCTTGCTTTTTGATTCTGTTTAGTAATAAATAATTCATCTAGACTCTGTTTATATGTGCTTTTATGCTTTTAATTAGTGTTTGTGCCAAGTAGAACCTTTGGGAAGACTTTGGGAAAGTCTTTGCGATCTTGCTGTAAAAAAACAGAAACTTTAGCGCCCACTAGAATTGCTGCCAGTTTTTACTGGAGAGTGCTATTTAGTTAATTATTTTTTCAGATGATTAATATATAAATTCCTCACGTCCTTAAATTTATTTTACAATTTTTTGGGTTCCAGAAGTATTCTAAACCTACAGGTTACTACAGACTGTTCTGTTTTTGACAGATTCTGTTTTTCGTGTGTTGTTTACTTATTTTGATGAATCTATGGCTAGTAATAGAGTTTATAAACCATAGAAAATTTGTAATGCAGTAGGTTTAACACCAATATAAATAAAGAATGAGTTCATTACAGTACCTTGAAGTGGTGGTTTGTTTTCTTTTACTAATGGAGCTGACGAGATTTTCTTTTAAGTTTTGTGTTGTGAAGTTTTCAAGTTTTGGGTAAAGATTTGATGGATTATGGAACAAGGAGTGTCAAGAGCCTAAGCTTGGGGATTCCCAAGGCACCCCAAGGTAAAATCCAAGGACAACCAAAAGCCTAAGCTTGCGGATGCCCCGGAAGGCAACCCCTCTTTTGTCTTCGTCCATCGGTAACTTTACTTGGAGCTATATTTTTATTCGCCACATGATATGTGTTTTGCTTGGAGCGTCTTGTATGATTTGGTTATTTGTTTTTTAGTTTACCACAATCATCCTTGCTGTACACACCTTTTGGGAGAGACACACATGAATTGGAATTTATTAGAATACTCTATGTGCTTCACTTATATCTTTTGAGTTGGATAATTTTTGCTCTAGTGCTTCGCTTATATCTTTTAGAGCACGGCGGTGGTTTTATTTTCTAGAAATAATTGATCTCTAATGCTTCACTTATATCATTTTGAGAGTCCTTTAGAACAGCATGGTCATTCCCTTTGGTTATAAATTTTAAATGCTAAGAGAAGTTGGATGCTTGATAGATTGTTTTGAGATATAAAGGTGGTAATATTAGAGGTGTGCTAGTTGAGTAATTGTGAAATTGATGAATACTTGTGTTGAAGTTGGCAAGTCCCGTAGCATGCATGTATGGTAACCCTTATGTGACAAATTTGAAGCATGGGGTGTTCTTTGGTTGCTTTCCTTATGAGTGGCGGTCGGGGACGAGCGATGATCTTTTCCGACCAATCTATCCCCCTAGGAGCATGCGCGTAGTGCTTGGTTTTGCTGACATGTAGATTTTTGCAATAAGTATGTGAGTTATTTATGACTAATGTTGAGTCCATGGATTATACGCACTCTCACCCTTCCATCATTGCTAGCCTCTTCGGTACCATGCATTGCCCTTTGTCACCTTGAGAGTTGGTGCAAACTTCGCCGGTGCATCCAAACCCCGTGATATGATACGCTCTATCACACATAAGCCTCCTTATATCTTCCTCAAAACAGCCACCATACCTACCTATTATGGCATTTCCATAGCCATTCCGAGATATATTGCCATGCAACTTTCCATCGTTCCATTTATTATGACACGCGTCATCATTGTCATATTGCTTTGCATGATCATGTAGTTGACATCGTATTTGTGGCAAACCACCATGCTTAATTTTTCATACATGTCACTCTTGATTCATCGCAATCCCGTTACACCGCCGGAGGCATTCACATAGAGTCATATTTTGTTGTATCGAGTTGTAATTCTTGAGTTGTAAGTAAATAAAAGTGTGATGATCATCATTAGAGCATTGTCCCATGTGAGGAAAGGATGATGGAGACTATGTTTCCCCCACAAGTCGGGATGAGACTCTGAACGAAAAAAGAGACCATAAAAAAAGAGAAAAGAAGGCCCAAAAAATGAGAGATAAAGAGAGAAGGGACAATGTTACTATCCTTTTTCCACACTTGTGCTTCAAAGTAGCACCATGATCTTCATGATAGAGAGTCTCTTATTTTTTCACTTTCATATACTAGTGGGAATTTTTCATTATAGAACTTGGCTTGTATGTTCCAATGATGGGCTTCCAAATGCCCTAGGTCTTCGTGAGCAAGTAAGTTGGATGCACACCCACTTAGTTTCTTTGATGAGCTTTCATATATTTATAGCTCTAGTGCATCCGTTGCATGGCAATCCCTACTCCTTGCATTGACATCAATCAGTGGGCATCTCCATAGCCCATAGATTAGCCTTGTCAATGTGAGACTTTCTCCCTTTTGTCTTCTCACACAACCTCAATCATCATATTCTATTCCACCCATAGTGCTATGTCCATGGCTCGCGCTCATATATTGCGTAAAATTTGAAAGAGTTTGAAAAGGCTAAGTATGAAACAATTGCTTGGCTTGTCATCGGGGTTGTGCATGATGGGAGCATTTTGTGTGACGGAAATGAAGCATGGCCAAACTATATGACTTTGTAGGGATAAGTTTTCTTTGGCTATGGTATTTTGATAAGACATAATTACCTGATTAGCATACTTGGAGTATTACTATTTTTATGTCAACAATAAACTTTTATCTTGAATCTTTAGGATCTGAACATTCATGCCACAATAGAGAAAAATACATTGAAGAACATTGCTAGAAAGCATTCCACATCAAGAATTCTGTTTTTATCATTTACCTACTCGAGGACGAGTAGGAATTAAGCTTGGGGATGCTGATACGTCTCCGACGTATCTATAATTTTTGATTGTTCCATGCTATTGTATTATATGTTTTGGATGTTAATGGGCTTTATTTTACACTTTTATATTATTTTTGGGACTAACCTATTAACCCAAGGCCCAGTGCAAATTGCTGTTTTTTTTTGCCTATTTCACTGTTTCGCAGAAAATGAATATCAAACGGAGTCCAAACGGAATGAAACCTTCGGGGGCATGATTTTTGGAACAAACGTGAACTAGAGGACTTGGAGTGGACGTCAAGAAACCAACAAGGAGTCCACGAGGCAGGGGGCGTGCCTGCCACCCTGGGCACGTGATACATCTCCAACGTATCTATAATTTTTGATTGCTCCATGCTATATTATCTACTGTTTTGGACATTATTGGGCTTTATTATCCACTTTTGTATTATTTTTGGGACTAACCTATTAACCGGAGGCCCAGCCCAGAATTGTTGTTTTTGCCTGTTTTAGGGTTTCGAAGAAAAGGAATATCAAACGGAGTCCAAACGGAATGAAACCTTCGGGAACGTGATTTTCTCAACGAACAAGACCCAGGAGACTTGGACCCTACGTCAAGAAATAAAAGAGGAGGCCACGAGGTAGGGGGCGTGCCCTCTGCCCTCGTGGGCCCCCTGTTGCTCCACCGACGTACTCCTTCCTCCTATATATATCCACGTACCACCAAACGATCAGATACAGAGCCAAAAAAACCCTAGTTCCACCGCCGCAACTTTCTGTATCCACGAGATCCCATCTTGGGGCCTGTTCTGGAGCTCCACCGAAGGGGGCATCGATCACGGAGGGCTTCTACATCAACACCATAGCCCCTCCGATGAAGTGTGAGTAGTTTACTTCAGACCTACGGGTCCATAGTTAGTAGCTAGATGGCTTCTTCTCTCTTTTTGGATCTCAATACAATGTTCTCCCCCTCTCTTGTGGAGATCTATTCGATGTAATCTTCTTTTTGCGGTGTGTTTGTTGAGACCGATGAATTGTGGGTTTATGATCAAGTCTATCTATGAACAATATTTGAATCTTCTCTGAATTCTTTTATGTATGATTGGTTATCTTTGCAAGTCTCTTCGAATTATCAGTTTGGTTTGGCCTACTAGATTGATCTTTCTTGCAATGGGAGAAGTGCTTAGCTTTCGGTTCAATCTTGCGGTGTCCTTTCCCAATGACAGTAGGGGCAGCAAGGCACATATTGTATATTTGCCATCGAGGATAACAAGATGGGGTTTTCTTCATATTGCATGAGTCTATCCCTCTACATCATGTCATCTTGTTTAAGGTGTTACTGTGTTTTTAACTTAATACTCTAGATGCATGCTGGATAGCGGTCGATGAGTGGAGTAATAGTAGTAGATGTAAGTAGGAGTCGGTCTACTTGTCTCGGACGTGATGCCTATATACATGATCGTACCTAGATATACTCATAACTATTCTCAATTCTATCAATTGCTCAATAGTAATTTGTTCACCCACCGTAGAATACTTATGCTCTTGAGAGAAGCCACTAGTGAAACCTATGGCCCCCGGGTCTATCTTTATCATATTAATCTCCTACTACTTAGTTATTTCCTTTGCTATTTACTTTGCATTTATTTTACTTTGCATCTTTATCATAAAAATACCAAAAATATTATCTTATCATATCTATCAGATCTCACTCTCGTAAGTGGCCTTATAGGGATTGACAACCCCTATTTGTGTTGGTTGCGAGGATTTATTTGTTTTGTGCTGGTACGAGGGACTCGCGCGTAGCCTCCTACTGGATTGATACCTTGGTTCTCAAAAACTGAGGGAAATACTTACGCTACTTTGCTGCATCATCCCTTCCTCTTCGAGGAAAACCAACGCAGTGCTCAAGAGGTAGCAAGAAGGATTTCTGGCGCCGTTGCCGGGGAGGTCTACGCAAAATTCAACATACCAAGTACCCATCACATACCCTTATCTCCCGCATTACATTATTTGCCATTTGCCTCTCGTTTTCCTCTACCCCACTTCACCCTTGCCATTTTATTCGCCCTCTCTCTCTCTATCCTCCCTCTCTTTCTCTATTTGCCTCTTTTCGCCCGTTTGCTTTTTGTTTACTCGTGTGTTAGTTTGTTTGCTTGTCGTTATGGCTAGTCCCTTATCTTCTCCGTTATCTCCTGAGAATGAAATTCTAAATTTTAAGCAAAGGGAGGGAGAAAATCTAAAAGATTCTTGGTATAGAATTTGCAATGCTCAAAATAGATCTACTAGGAAGCAATCTACTTCTGTTCTTCTTTGCAATTTTTATGTAGGCATTACTCCTTGGCACCGTTATGTTCTTGATACTATTACTGGAGGGAACTTTTTGGGTAGCCATACTTTTGATTCTTATAACGCTATGTTAGATTTATTTGGCTCATCCCCTCTCTTGGTTAATGGAACTATTTTAACTTTGGAGCATGTAATGCAAAGGCTTGATATTATTGAAAATAAGGTTGCCACCGTAGAGTTAATTTAAAATTTGTATAAAAAGATCCACAGCCGAATCTCTCAATATGGATCTAAAGTAGGAGTTACTTTCAAAGATATTAAAGAAAATGAACCCACAGTTAATGAGAAAATAAATCATGATTCCGTTAGGATCGATAAACTTGAGAATATTATTACCAACTTGGGAACCGCTTTTTCTTCTGTAAAGAATACTCTAACTCCTTCCACTAAAGTTGCCAAGCTTATGTAAGTTCCTAAAAATAAGGGTGAATCCTCTAGTAAGGAAAATGCGGATCTCAAATCTATAAGTATTCATCCCAATCTTTTTGCTATCATTAAGGAACCATTTGTTACAAATGAATTTTTTGATATTGTGCCTAAAAGTTTGATAATTAATAAAAATAAATAAATTCCTAAAGATGGTAGATGCCTAATTGAATAATTGCCTACCAAAGATGGCAATACCTAGATCTATCCTTGCTTTTTATGCCTAGCTAGGGGCGTTAAACAATAGCGCTTGTTGGGAGGCAACCCAATTTTATTTTTATTCCTTGCTTTTTGCTCCTGTTTAGTAATAAATAATTTATCTAGCCTCTGTTTTGGTTGTGTTTTTTTGTTTAATTAGTGTTTGTGCCAAGTAGAACCGTTGGGAAGACTTGGGGAAAGTCTTGTTGATCTTGCTGTAAAAAACAGAAACTTTAGCGCTCACGAGAACTGCTGCCATTTTTATTTGGATAGTTCTATTTAGTTAATTATTTTTGCAGATGATTAATAGATAAATGTCTCACGTCCAGCAATTTATTTCAGAATTTTTGGGGTTCCCGATCTTGTGCTAGCTACAGATTACTACAGACTGTTCTGTTTTTGACAGATTCAGTTTTTCGTGTGTTGTTTGCTTATTTTGATGAATCTATGGCAAGTAAAATAGTTTATAAACCATAGAGAAGTTGGAATACAGTAGGTATAACACCAATATAAATAAAGAATGAGTTCATTGCAGTACCTTGAAGTCGTCTTTTGTTTTCTTTCGCTAGCGGAGCTCACGAGATTTTCTACATTAAGTTTTGTGTTGTGAAGTTTTCAAGTTTTGGGTAAAGATTTGATGGATTATGGAACAAGGAGTGGAAAGAGCCTAATATTGGGGATTCCAATGGCACCCCCAAGATGATCTAAGGATACCTAAGAGCCAAAGATTGGGGATGCCCCGGAAGGCATCCCCTCTTTCGTCTACTTCTATCAGTAACTTTACTTGGAGCTATATTTTTATTCGCCACATGATATGTGTTTTGCTTGGAGCGTCTTGTATTATTTGAGTCTTTTCTTTTTAGTTTGCTACAATCATCCTTGCTGTACACACCTTTTTAGAGAGCCATACATGATTTGGAATTTGTTAGAATACTCTATGTGCTTTGCTTATATCTTTTGAGTTATATAGTTTTGCTCTAGTACTTCACTTATATCTTTTAGAGCATGATGGTGGATTTGTTTTATAGAAACTATTGATCTCTCATGCTTCACTTAGATTATTTTGAGAGTCTTAATAGCAGGGTAATTTTCTTAAAATCCTAATATGCTAGGTGTTCAAGATTAGTAAAATTTTCTTAAGAGTGTTTTGAATACTAAGAGAAGTTTGATGCTTGATGATTGTTTTGGGATATGGAGGTAATAATATCAAAGTCGTGTTAGATGAGTAGATGAGAAATTGATAAATGCTTGTGTTGAAGTTTTCAAGTCCCGTAGCATGCACGTATGGTAAACGTTATGCAACAAATTTGAAACATGAGGTGTTATTTGATTGTCTTCCTTATGAGTGCCGGTCGGGGATGAGCGAAGGTTTTTTCCTACCAATCTATCCCCCTAGGAGCATGCGCGTAGTACCGAGGTTTTTGATGACTTGTATATTTTTGCAATAAGTATGTGAGTTCTTTATGACTAATGTTGAGTCCATGGATTATACGCTCTCTCACCCTTCCATCCTTGCTAGCCTCTTCGGTACCGTGTATTTCCCTTTCTCACATTGAGAGTTGGCGCAAACTTCGCCGGTGCATCCAAACCCCGTGATATGATATGTTCTTTCACACATAAACCTCCTTATATCTTCCTCAAAACAACCACCATACCGACCTATTATGGCATTTCCATAGCCATTCCGAGATATATTGCCCTGCAACTTTCCATCATTCCATTCATCATGACACATTCATTATTGTCATATTGCTTAGCATGATCATGTAGTTGACATAGTATTTGTGGCAAAGCCACCGTTCATAATTCTTTCATACATGTCATTCTTGGTACACCGCCGGAGGCATTCATATAGAGTCATATTTTGTTCTAGTATCGAGTTATAATCATTGAGTTGTAAATAAATAGAAGTATGATGATCATCATTTTCTAGAGCATTGTCCCAAGTGAGGAATAAAAAAAGGAGAAAGGCCATATAAAAAAAGAGAAGGCCCCCAAAAAAATGAGAGAAAAAGAGAGAAGGGAAAATGTTACTATCCTTTGCCACACTTCTGCTTCAAAGTAGCACTGTAATCTTCATGATAGAGAGTCTCTTGTTTTATCACTTTCATATACTAGTGGGAATTTTTCATTGTAGAACTTGGCTTGTATATTCCAACAATGGGCCTCCTCAAGTGCCCTAGGTCTTCGTGAGCAAGCAAGTTGGATGCACACCCACTAGTTTCTTTTGTTGAGCTTTCATACATTTATAGCTCTAGTGCATCCGTTGCATGGAAATCCCTACTCCTTGCATTAACATCAATCGGTGGGCATCTCCATAGCCCATTGATTAGCCTCGTTGATGTGAGACTTTCTCCTTTTTTGTCTTCTCCACATAACCCCCCTCATTATATTCTATTCCACCCATAGTGCTATGTCCATGGCTCGCGCTCATATATTGCGTGAAAGTTTATAGGTTTGAGATTACTAAAGTATGAAACAATTGCTTGGCTTGTCATCGGGGTTGTGCATGATGAGAGCATTCTTGTGTGACGAAAATGAAACATGACTAAACCATATGATTTTGTAGGGATGAACTTTCTTTGGCCATGTTATTTTGAGAAGACATAATTGCTTAGTTAGTATGCTTGAAGTATTATTATTTTTATGTCAATATGAACTTTTGTCTTGAACCTTGGGTTCTGAATATTCATACCACAATTAAGAAGAATTACATTAAAATTATGCCAAGTAGCACTCCGCATCAAAAATTCTGTTTTTATCATTTACCTACTCGAGGACGAGCATGAATTAAGCTTGGGGATGATTGATACGTCTCCAACGTATCTATAATTTTTGATTGCTCCATGCTATATTATCTACTGTCTTGGACATTATTGGGCTTTATTATCCACTTTTATATTATTTTTGGGACTAACCTATTAACCGGAGGCCCAGCCCAGAATTGCTATTTTTTGCCTGTTTTAGGGTTTCGAAGAAAAGGAATATCAAACGGAGTCCAAACGGAATGAAACCTTCAGGAACGTGATTTTCTCAATGAACAAGACCCGGGAGACTTGGAGCCTACGTCAAGAAAGAAAAGAGGAGGCCACGAGGTAGGGGAGCGCGCCTGCCTACCCTAGGCACGCCCTCCACCCTCGTGGGCCCCCTGTTGCTCCACCGACATACTCCTTCCTCCTATATATATCCACGTACCCCCAAACGATCATATACGGAGCCAAAAAAACCCTAATTCCACCGCCGCAACTTTCTGTATCCACGAGATCCCATCTTGGGGCCTGTTCCGGAGCTCCGCCAGAGGGGGCATCGATCACAGAGGGCTTCTACATCAACACCATAGCCCCTCCGATGAAGTGTGAGTAGTTTACTTCAAACCTACGGGTCCATAGTTAGTAGCTAGATGGCTTCTTCTCTCTTTTTGGATCTCAATACAATGTTCTCCCCCTCTCTTGTGGAGATCTATTCGATGTAATCTTCTTTTTGCGGTGTGTTTGTTGAGACCGATGAATTGTGGGTTTATGATCAAGTCTATCTATGAACAATATTTGAATCTTCTCTGAATTCTTTTATGTATGATTGGTTATCTTTGAAAGTCTCTTTGAATTATCATTTTGGTTTGGCCTACTAGATTTATCTTTCTTGCAATGGGAGAAGTGCTTAGCTTTGGGTTCAATCTTGCGGTGTCCTTTCCCAGTGACAGTAGGGGCAGCAAGGCACGTATTGTATTGTTGCCATCGAGGATAACAAGATGGGGTTTTCTTCATATGGCATTAGTCTATCCCTCTACATCATGTCATCTTGCTTAAGGCATTACTCTGTTTTTAACTTAATACTCTAGATGCATGCTGGATAGCGGTCGATGAGTGGAGTAATAGTAGTAGATGCAGGTAGGAGTCGGTCTACTTGTCTCAGACGTGATGCCTATATACATGATCATACCTAGATATTCTCATAACTATGCTCAATTCTATCAATTGCTCAACAGTAATTTGTTCACCCACCGTAGAATACTTATGCTCTTGAGAGAAGCCACTAGTGAAACCTATGGCCCCCGGGTCTATCTTTATCATATCAATCTCCTACTACTTAGTTATTTCCTTTGCTATTTCCTTTGCCTTTATTTTACTTTGCATCTTTATCATAAAAATACCAAAAATATTATCTTATCATATCTACCAGATCTAACTCTCGTAAGTGGCCTTATAGGGATTGACAACCCCTATTTGCGTTGGTTGCGAGGATTTATTTGTTTTGTGCAGGTATGAGGGACTCGGTTGTAGCCTCCTACTAGATTGATACCTTGGTTCTCAAAAACTGAGGGAAATACTTACGCTACTTTGCTGCATCATCCCTTCCTCTTCGGGGAAAACCAACGCAGTGCTCAAGAGGTAGCAGCGCGCCCTCCCCCCTCTTGGGCCCCTCGTGGCTCAACCGACCTACTTCTTCCTCCTATATATGTTCACATACCCCGAAAACATCTAGGAGCACGACGAAACCCTATTTCCACCACCGCAACCTTCGGTACCCAAGAGATCCCATCTTGGGGCCTTTTCCGGAGCTCCGCCGGAGGGGGCATTGATCACAGAGGGCCTCTACATCAACTCCATGGCCCCTCGGATGATGTGTGAGTATTTTACTTCAGACCTTCGGGTCCATAGCTAGTAGCTAGATGGCTTCTTCTCTCTCTTTGGATCTCAATACAAAGTTCTCCTCGACCTTCTTGGAGATCTATTAGATGTAACTCTTTTTGCGGTGTGTTTGTCAAGATCCGATGAATTGTGGGTTTATGATCAAGTCTATCTATGAACAATATTTGATTCTTCTCTGAAATCTTTTATGCATGATTGGTTATCTTTGCAAGTCTCTTCGAATTATCAGTTTGGTTTGGCCTACTAGATTGATCTTTCTTGCAATGGGAGAAGTGCTTAGCTTTGGGTTCAATCTTGCGGTGCTCGATCCCAGTGACAGAAAGGGAAATGACACGTATTGTATTGTTGCCATCGAGGATAAAAAGATGGGGTTTATATCACATTGCTTGAGTTTATCCCTCTACATCATGTCATCTTATCTAAGGCGTTAGTCTGTTCTTATGAACTTAATATTCTAGATGCATGCTGGATAGCGGTCGATGTGTGGAGTAATAGTAGTAGATGCAGGCAGGAGTCGGTCTACTTGTCACGGACGTGGTGCCTATATACATGATCATGCCTAGATATTCTCATAATTATTCGCTTTTCTATCAATTGCTTGACAGTAATTCGTTCACCCATCGTAATACTTATGCTATCTTGAGAGAAGCCACTAGTGAAACCTATGGCTCCCGGGTCTATTCTCGATCATATAAGTTTCCAATTTATTTACTTTGCAATCTTTACTTTCAATCTATATCATAAAAATACCAAAAATATTTATCTTATCATTATTATCTCTATCAGATCTCACTCTCGTAAGTGACCGTGAAGGGATTGACAGCCCCTTTATTGCGTTGGTTCTTATTTGTTTGTGTAGGTACGAGGTACTTGCGTGTGGACTCCTACTGGATTGATACCTTGGTTCTCAAAAACTGAAGGAAATACTTACGGTACTTTGCTGCATCACCCTTTCCTCTTCAAGGGAAAACCAACGCAGTGCTCAAGAGGTAGCACTAGTCACAGTCATACTCAATATAAATTAATAACAATGCATACAAATGACAGTGGTGTTCCCTAACTGTGCTTTTTATGAGAGCATGACGACTCAACAATAAAAGTAAATAGATAGGCCCTTCGTAGAGGTGCCAGAGCTCGAGTTTTGAAATAGAGATAAACAATATGTAACATCCCAAAATTCTAAATTTTGGAATGTTATATTAAATAAATTATTATATTTGTTTGTTTTATTGTTGTATGATTGATTGTGTGAAAATGATTGGGAATTGAAAACTTTTTGAAAGTTGAATGAGAGGGAATAAAAGGACTTTCCCAAAACTTTTCATCTTGCATTTTGATCTTCCTGAATTCAAATTCATTTCATCACAAAACCATAGAGTGAAGATAATATGACTTCTTCCATTTAAAGAAATGAAAAGGGGTTTGAAAATGATTTGAATTCCATTTGAAAAATTTCAAATTTAGAAACTTTAAGCAACTCAATGAGTTCATAAAATGACTTCTTCAAATTTGAAGGAAGAGAGTTGTAAGTTTCAAGGAATTAATTTGAAAGTCACTTTGAAGTTATTTGGATTTCCAAATTTCAAATCATTTTGGGAGTTATTTAGTTTTAATTCAAATTATTTTTCTCCTAAAAATAAATAAATCGAAATAAGGGTAAAATGATTCCCTTCAATGGAAAATTAGGATAAAATAAATTTGAAATCATTTTGCTATTTTAAAAATGATTTTTATTGATTTTAAATGCAACACTAGCACTGTTTGATTTTATGATTTTTTATGGAATTTAGTTGAACTTGAGAAATAGTTCATCTTATTCTTGGTAATTTTCTGAACATTTCGGTATATCATATGCCTATGTAATTTTTTTATTTACTTTATTCTACTGCAATTTTCCTTTGTGTTTTTTTAAAAGAAAAAAACGCACACACGCACCGCCTGGACCGGAACACTATTCGGCCCAGAGGCAAACGAGTCGGCCCGCTCCGCCTTACGGCCCGTGGCCTGCCCCGCGCCCAAGCGCCCTTTGCGTCGGTCGACCGCCAGCGCCTCCCCCTCGCTCGCCTCCCGCCACTGCCGCTGACTAGTGGGGCCCATCCCCGGGTCGCCCCCAACCTCCCGCCGCGCCGCTCGGAATGAGCTCGCACGTGTGCCGCCCGCAACTACCGGCCGCTCCACTCGGGATAGAGCTCATCCCCTCACCACCGGAGCACCAGACTGCGCCTATAAATGCCCCTGACTGCCCTCTGTCGATCCCGCCGTCTCGCATCTACCCACGCCGCTTGTAGCCGCCTCCTCGTCGTTTTGCATCTCGCCGGAGCCGAGGTCTTCGACGGTCCATTCCGTCGTCAGTGAGCCCCTCCGGTACCTACCTTCATCTTCTACCGACTCCCCTATGCCTCACGCATCTCCTTGACATCTTGCTTTGTCTTAGTTCGAGCCGGAACAACGCATCGATCGACACCGACCTCGCCGGAGCGCCCGGAGCACAGGAGCTCTGCCGCCTTCGCCCCTCTCGACTCCGACGCCCCGAGGAACCCCGCCACCACCACTGAGCGCGTCGCGCTGCATCTCCCCATCGCCTTCCGTGCCGCCGAGGACCGCCGCCGCCCCACCGACGGATAGCCCCGCTGGAGCACGGAGCCCCGTCGTCCTCGCACCGCCCATCCGGACGCCCCGAGGATCCCCGCCACCACCACCGCGACGCCCGCGGCACGCCGCACCCCTCTGTCCACTTCGCCACCGTCGAAGCCCGCCGGAACCATCGCCCCGTCGACACCGAGGTCCTGTCCAACACCGGCGCCCCGCCCCATCATTCTTTTCTAAGTCTAGGTCTTTTTTTCTAAACCGTTACACGAAAAAAACTACCGGTTTTATTTTTAAACCAGTCGGTTCACATAGTTTTGCCGTGGTAGCCCGTTTTCTTATATGTCAACCGTTCACCAGTTAAGCTCCACGACGAATGAGTATGCACCAGTAGGAATCCGCCACGTGGCCAGGGACCTGGTCGCGAATAAAACTTTCTCAATCAAGTCCCTGAGTTTTTAGTTTAGCCCCTAAACTTCGAATGGTTGTATCTTTTTAACCGTAACTCCAAATTGGACAAAACCAGCGGAAAAATGTTTGTCTCGAATAGCTTTATCCGGAGAACCAGCTTTGAAAACTTTTGGCCAATTTCAAATTTGAATTTATTCAGGTTTGAATTCAAACTTCAACTGGCCATATCTCCTAAACCGTAGCTCCGATTGATGTGATTCTTTTTGCACCATGTCACCATAGCCAAACCCTACCACTTGGACCATTGTCACACATTTTTCACACACCTAGGATATGTCCATGATAGTTTTATTACTATGCGAATTATGCACGATAGATCACATCACAGTTTTGCACCTTATGTCACTTATTGTTGGCACCTAGAATTATTTGCATGCAAGTTATGTGTGTTGGGTTTCCATTTGGTTTTCCGAGTCTTTTGTGTTGCATGCTATTGCTCTCTGGAATGATTGCTTATGTATGTTATTTTCCTTTGATGATAGACCGTCCGAAGTGCGAAGCCGAGTACTATCGATCTCTAGAATTCAACTATCAGTATCAAGGCAAGTTCACATTTGACCGTTCTTCCAATTACCTATGTTTATATTATGCACTTAGTCCTTTTGTGGTAGGATTTCATGATAGGATTTATTGTTGCCAGATGGCTATGCCATTACATAGTAGTTCATTTGAGGTAGGTCTGATCTATACACCCTTGTCACCACCGTGTAAGTTTATTTTTGCCTCACTAAATGCAGACGTGGTTTGGGAAGCGAACATGGTGAGACATGAGTGACAAAATAGTAAGCAGGACCAAGACTTGTAAATAAACTACCTGGGCGATATTTGGTTTGAATGGTGGTGAAGTACAGTGGGAGCATGCATGGTTAATCCATGGTGGTGCACCACTAGTGATCGGCCGCCCAGGCTCAAAGAGATCAATCATATTCTCATGTCTAGAAGCTTCTGTGTGCAGCCACAAGCCAATATGGGTCTGGCTTAGTTGAGTAGATAGTGTGACCTCTTCTGGGATAGGCTAGCAGATGTAGAATGAGTAGGTGTACCGACCTATCCGTGGGTTAAGGGGAAATACTTTCGAAAGACTATGTCTTGGTCATCCTGTTCTCAAACACCAGGCAGTGCGAGAATTTCAAGGGAGGCGATCGAGTCTTGTGGGGAAAAGTGCGCAAACCTCTGCAGAGTGTTAAAACCTAATCGATTACTCGTGTCCCCGGTTACGGACAACTTGAGCATCTAGTAGTGGAAATGCTGGGAGGTCTCATCACTCTTACTTAAACAGTTAGGTTTTAAATGAAACTTTGGGAATGGGTTGAGTTGGGTTTGCCAACTCATCCTATGCCATACCATAGTAATAGAATAATATCTTTTATTCTAGGGGAAAACTAGCTTAATGCAAAAAAACTAAACTTAGAGCTTTCCACCAGCCAAATTGCATGTACAAATAGGTTCATTATTCTTATGATGTGACTTGCCAGTACATTCAATGTACTGACCTACACAGCTGCAACATCTTATGTTGCAGGAATTTTCTACGACGAGTAGGAGTTACGTTGTAGGGTTATGGTCTACACTCAACTTGTCGTTGGCGTTGATGGGACTCCACACCCATTCGATTGTTTCCGCTGAGATTTATGAGGTATATATCAGTTTTACATTATTTATACATGTGAGGCACATGTCGTTGTCGTTGGCGTTTTGATGTACTGTGTGTTCCAGCATACAGATCCAGGGATGGCACGGATACACAGAGGCTGGGCCGTTTGAGGTCGGGTCGCTACATAATGTTTTGAGCAGTTGCTTTCATTGTCAACATAACAACTAAGAGATCTTGGTATCTTCCATGCTACATACATCATAGGCGGTTCCCAAGTAGAATGGTAAAGTTTATACCCCCCACCACCAACAAGCACACTCCACGACTGGTCCAAAACAACGGGTACCGTCAAACTAACAACAATCCTTGGGGAGATTTGTTTGCAATTATTTTGATTTGATTTGCTTTGAGCAAGGGACTGGGCACCCCGTTCACCAGCCATTTTCTCTTGAATGATGAGTGGAGTCCACTCATCATGAGAATAACCCACCTAACATGGAAGATATTGAGAGCCCTAGTTGATACATGAGCTATTCAAGCATTCAAAATAGATTATTATTTGAAGGTTTAGAGTTTGGCACTTGCAAATTTACATGGAACGGCAGGTAAATACCGCATATAGGAAGGTATGGTGGACTCATGTGGAACAACTTTGGGGTTTATGGAAGTGGATGCACAAGCAGTATTCTCGCTTAGTACAAGTGAAGGCTAGAAAGAGACTGGGAAGCGACCAACTAGAGAGCGACAACAGTCATAAACATGCATTGAGATTAACCAACATTGAGTGCAAGCATGCGTAGGATATAAATCACCATGAACATAAATATCGTGGAGTTTATGTTGATTTTATTTCAACTACATATGTGAACATGTGCCAAGTCAAGCCACTTGAATCATTCAAAGGAGGAAACCATCCTATCATACCATATCACAACCATTTTAATAGCATGTTGGCACGCAAGGTAAACCATTATAAACTCATAGCTAATTAAGCATGGCATGAGTAACTATAATCTCTAATTGTCATTACAAACATGTTTCATTCATAATAGGCTGAATCAGGAATGATGAACTAATCATATTTAGAAAAACAAGATAGGTCGAGTTCATACCAGCTTCTCCTCACCTCAATCATTTCATCATATATTGTCATTATTGCCTTTCACTTGCATGACCAAATGGTGTGGATAATATAATAGTGCATGTGCATTGGACTAAGCTGGAATCTGCAAACATTTATTCAAAGGAGAAGACAAGGTAATATGGGCTCTTTGTTAGATCAACAATAATGCATATGAGAGCCACTCAACATTTTCATCATGGTCTTCTCCTCTCGACCGCCAAAGAAAAGAAAAGAACTTCAAAGAAACACACTGAAATATTTTTGGAGTTTTTGTTTTTCTGAAGGAAGTAAAACAAGAACGAGAAAGACTATTTACGCGGGAAAGCTCCCAACAAGCAAAATAAGAGAAATCTTTTAGGGTTTTCTTTTAATATTACTACTAAGCATGCATAGAAAGTAAACTTTAGCATTATGGTGTAACCTCCTAGCAATAATAGCCCAAGATTATATCGTTTATCACCTAACACCGCACACTTGAGGACACTAAGATCTGGAACGCAAATGTGGCAATGCTCATGTTTACCATTAATACACATACCAATAAAGAGAGCAAAATAATGTATGGTAGGAAAGTGAATGCTCCCTATGGTTGCTTGCGTGATATTTCTAGTTTCTCCAACGGTTATGCTAGCAAGGAAATTATTATATTCAGATTTGTGAGGTTCACTAAGAAGTCCCCATTGTGGAATTTTGCATGCATCATAAAAGTCTTCTAGGTCAATGGTATAAGATTCATCATAAAGATCAAACAGGACAGTATGAGTATTACGCTTGGATGAAAACTCAAACCTCCGCACAAAGGAATCGGTGAGATAATAATACTGTAAGCACTTGTCCGATAAGAGGTCCTCGAGGCTGGCATTTTGTACGTACGCCTAGAATTCATCCTTAAAACCTGCACGATCCATAAATTCATCCGACAGCCATTCACACGGCTTCACTTGAGCTTCCCTTGGTGGTTCAAGGTCCTGCTCATGGATCGCAGGCCTTGGTCCTTGCTTCCTCGAAGAACCGCCTTGATACATTTTCCTGGACATTTTTATTCTTCTGAAAAATTTCTAAAATTTTTAGTGACTCAAAATAAAAGTGAAGCAAACTCAACAAGATTGATAGCAACTACTCCTACAAGTTCCTAGAGGCTATATCATGCATCAAAACTACTTTGGACCATATAAATTTGGCATACAAGCTCAAGAACAGGGTCACCAAAGCAGCAAAAATTTGTAATAAATAAAGCACTAGAACAAAAACTAGTTGGATCATTGGAGGAGTCACATACCGAAGAACAATCCCCAAAGCATTTTCATGAATGGGGTTTTGAGCAAGGAGATCGGAAATGGTAGCAAGATGAGCAAGAACACTAGTTTGAGCTATGGAGTGATTTTTTTCTGGAGCAAGAAGGAGTGGATGGGTGTTGGAATAAGTGGAGGGAGGCCACGTGGGGCGCACAAGGACAGGGGGCACGCCCCAGGGGGTGGGCGCGCCCTCCAGCCTTGTGGCCAGCTAGTGATGCCCCTGGTGTGTTCTTTGCACCAGAAATTCTAAAAATAATCATACTAAATTTTCAGGGCATTTGGAGAAATTTTATTTTGGGGACATTTTTTATTGCAAGGATAATTCAGAAAATAGACAGAAAATACTATTTTTCATTTATTTAAACTAAATAACAAAAAGTAAAAGATGGGTACAGAGAGTTGTGCCTTTGAAATTCATCCATCTCATGCTCATCGAAAGGAATCCATTAACAAGGTTGATCAAGTCTTATTAATAAACTTCTTCGAGTGACATGAAACCGGAGAACTTTTGAATAACACTAGTTTACCTCAAAAGGGATATGCATTTCCCCAACAATAAGAATATCATATTTCTTTTTGACAGTAGGAAGAGGGAATTCAAAACCTCCAATAGTAATAGTTGAAATATTTCCAATAGAGTTGATACTATGAACTTGAGGTTGTTTCTTCGAAAAGTGTACCGTATGCTCATTACCATTAACATGAAAAGTGTCATTGCCTTTGTTGCAATCAATAACAGCCCCTGCAGTATTGAAAAGGGGTCTACCAAGGATGATCGACATATTGTCGTCCTCGGGAATATCAAGAATAACAAAGTCCGCTAAGATAGTAACTTTTGCAACCACAATAGGCACATCCTCACAAATACCGATGGGTATAGCAGTTTAATTTATCAGCCATTTGCAAAGAGATTTCAGTAGGTGTCAACTTATTCAATTCAAGTCTACGATACAAAGAGAAAGGCATAACACTAACACCGGTTCCAAGATCACATAAAGCAGTTTTAAGATAGTTTCTTTTAATGGAGCAGGGTATAGTTGGTACTCTAGGATATCCAAGTTTCTTTGGTATCCCACCCTTAAAACTATAATTAGCAAGCATGGTGGAAATTTCAGATTCAAGTATTTTTCTTTTATTAGTAACAATCTCTTTCATATACTTAGCATAAGGAGGCATTTTAAGCATATCAATCAAGCGCATACGCAGGAAGATATGTCTAATCATTTCAGCAAAGCACTCAAAATCCTTGTCGGTGTCAAAACCGGCGGATCTCGGGTAAGGGGTCCCGAACTGTGCGTCTAGGCTGGATGGTAACAGGAGGCAGGGAACACGATGTTTTACCCAGGTTCGGGCCCTCTTAATGGAGGTAAAACCCTACGTACTGCTTGATTAATATTGATGATATGGGTAGTACAAGACTAGATCTACCACGAGATCAAGGAGGCTAAACCCTAGAAGCTAGCCTACGGTGTGATTGTTGTATATGGAGTTGTATCGACTAGCCTGGCCTCGGTTTATATAATGCACCAGAGGCCTAGGTTAACAAGAGTCCTAGCCGAATACGTCGGTGGGGAGAAGTCCTTGTCTTGATCACCAAGTCTTGTGGAATCTTCCTTGTATGCGGCAGTTGTCCGAACTGGCCCATGAGTATACGGCCACGGGGGTCCTCGGCCTAATCTATCAGATCGGGAGATGACGTGTTGAGTACCCCCTAGTCCAGGACACCGTCAGTAGCCCCCTGAACCGGTCTTCAAGTTAGGGACGCTCCTCGATTCTTCTGAACTGTTCTTCATCTTCGGTCGTCGGTCTTGAAAACTGGTTCAACGAATCTTCTTTATCTTCGATCTTGAGGATCACCGAAATGCATTCGACGAGTTTACACGTCGGGTATCCGAGGAGCCCCTTTAAGTTTACGGCCTTTATCAATGCCTTGCTATTTTTATGCCAAACCTCGGGTTTGAGGTTGTTCCCGGGCGGCAGCATCCTCTTGCGTCCGAGCTCCAACGCCGGACTACATTCGAGGTATCTTTAGCAGCCGAGCACCAACACCGGACCACTTCCCAGCTCTAACGCTGGAATGTATCCGAGCTCCAACACCGGACTATCTATCCGAGCTCCAACGCCGGACTGTATCCGAGCTCCAACGCCGGAATATGTATCCGAGCCCCAACGCCGGAATGTATATCCGAGCTCCAACGCCGGACTATATCCGAGCTCCAACGTCGGACTATATCCGAGGTGTCGTAAATCACCTTGGTTCAAAGAAGTTTGAAGGAGTTTAGCCGAGCTTAATGCCGAAAACGCCCTCTATGGAGCCAGCCGCTAGTGCCCGAGCTTTATGCCGGACTGCTTCCGAGGTGGTGCACCACCCCGAATGTGGGCCGATTTTTGTCAATATTTTTGGTTGGTGCAATTTATTCTCTGCCGAGATATATAGCCAGTAGCCCTCAAGGTGGGTATCGGTCTAAAACTCGAGATGCACATGAAGGATGACATAAGACCACTGATCCCAGCAGCCGCTGAGACTCAGGTCGATTTGCAAAATTGGCCTAAGGATCAAGTCCTAGCTCGGCAGAATACTTCGGGACACTAAAAGCGGCGTGCTCAGTCCTCGAGACTCAGGTTGGGTGCGGCCGACCAACCTGAGGATCAAAATCTCCTCGGAAACTATATTGCACATAAAATTTTCTGCATTGGAGCAATGCAGTAGCCCCCGAGACACTAGTCGGGTGGCAACACCAGATCAGGGGATCAATGTGCCCCTTTAATATTTGTAAATAATAAGCCCGAAGCCCAGTAGCCCCCGAGCCTTAATGCGGGCATGGGTGGCCGAATTAAGGATCGATATCCATAGTAAAATCACAAATTATGTGTAATGACTCTATGTATTCAAGTACTTTACATCATTAATGCTCGAATCTGCATTGTACAAAACTTTGTTGACCAACCATCGGCTTCCACCTCCTTGGCCATTAGCTGAGGAGTGTTTGTCCTACTTTATAAAGCCTTTATGAGGGCAAGGATTTACGACAAACAAGGCAATCTGGTCATGCGGTTTTATAAACAAAGGTACGCAGAGAGATATGTTATATTTACAGTTTAACATAAGAAATGTCCTCCAAAGAAAATGGTCCCGCTATCGGTTTCTTCCTTTGGGTTGTCATGCTAAGCATGATCATTAAACCTCAGCTCTAATGTAAGAGCAAAATATTGAGGATTTAGTTTGGGAGGCCAGTTAATAGCCCCCGGTAGTGTTCGGCGATAGTCGGGGTCAAGCCGTAAACACTTTGGCCAATGTTATGAACGGCCCATCATTTAACATAGTCATCAGATCGCTAACCAGTTTACGCTTATTGTGAAAGTCAGTTTTCGGCTTTCTCCAGTGAGGTGCTTAACCATGTGAGCTGGAAGCACAATCGCAGTGGTTCTCCCTTTGCACGCCTAGCCGAACAAAACGGAACGTAGGAAGCAAGTGCAGGAGCCGGGCAACCCAACTATTGACCGAAGACACAATTCGAAACCGATGCATATATAGCAATATCTGAGAATGTTTTTGCCGAATCCCTAAAGGTGTCTAGCGTTGCACTGCGAGACTAATGCTGGAAAAGCACAAATAGTTTTAAAAGTGCCAAAAAGCTTGGAAAACCATGAAACGTCAGTAAAAACATGACGTCCGAACAATATCAAGTGTTCGGTGCCAATCCGAAAGTTGGTCTTAGAAAAAAGAAGTGCTTCTATCGTGTTTTAACATGATACATCCTATCTCAAGACTTCGAGCGGGTCAGCCTACGGCTTCAACCTCCTATCCCGAGGGCGGAGTACTTCTCATCAGGCCAGTTTAGCAAACTAAACTCTAGCGGCTTTGAGAGAGAAATTAGGCTCCCCGACTAGTGACCGCACACTCATATCGAAAAAAGGAGTGATAAATAATAATAAAACTTTGCAACGACTAAGAAGAAGAACACTTATTATAAAACGGCTCAAATAAACTTAAGAGCCCCCAAGTGACTTGGGTAGAAGAATGATTGCATGTACCGAAGTACTTATATCATATCTATGTTCAACCGAACTTTAAACGCGTCTTAACCGACCGTCAGCTTCTCCCTCTTCGGTCAAGGACCGAAAAGTGTTATGTACTCCATAGGTCGAGAATATCGATGGTGTTTCCAATAACCAGGCAATCAGGACATAAGGCTATAACAGACAAAGCGCGCTCAGGGAACTTATGCTATATTACTGTGAAGTGTAAGAAGCATCTTCGAAGAAAATAGTACCCCCACCGATACCTTTCTTCGGTGCTCATTGTTATTATGAGACTTGTGCAATAGATTTTTTGTACTCATGAGTTCCTTTGTGTGCCGACCATCATTGAAAACTATAAGAGCGCTAGCTTTCGGCTTCACCCAGTCTGAGGTCCGGCTCGGTTGACCCGATCGTGACAATCGCAGAGGTGCTCCCTTTACTCCCTAGCCGAACAATCGGGAACGTAGGGGTAAACATAGGAGCGAGGCAACCTAGCTTGCAAATCGCTTAAGTCAATATGGTGCATATTATGGCGTAAAACACGAACAAGGAACGAAGCCGTACAAGTATAATCATATGCAAGAGGAAAAAGCTTCATGAAGGAAGCCCCCAAGTAAATGGGGTATTTGAATTTGTGCGTCACAAACAAAGTTTGGACAAGGAAAAAAATTTACAAGCAACTTTTTTCCAAAAAAGTATAATGCTTGGTCGAGCCGAACACAAGTTAAAAATTTAAAACTTTGAGCATGAAGGCAACTTAGCTGGTTAATGTGTTTGGTATTGATGACGCGGTCCGAGCTTGATGCGGGACAAGGTGCCATCCCCCAAGCCGGTCCCGAGGTGGCGGAGCAAAGAGCTCGACACTCCGAAGTGGTGACATAGCACGGTCAATGCAGGCCGGCAGAGTGATGCCGAAGTCCCCGGCATGGGGTAATGAAGTGTTGACGAAGCCCCCCGTCCAGCCGAAGTGACGCCAAAGGATATAGTCCGGCTGGATCATTTTCCTGTGCCACATAAAATAGTGCAAATCGGAGATAATAGTAATAATGATAATTAAAAAAAATGTTGCATCATAAATAATTTATGCAAAGTGAGGAATAGAAGAAATATGGCCTGGCGCCGAAGTCAATGTCGATGCAGGGCGTCGGCGTGATGTACTGAAGGCGTGGCAAAGCCTGAATTCATAGGTCGGTCCGAGCTCCGGATGTGGCGTTCGCCGGACTATGTACGGAAACTGATCGAACCACCACGTGACCGTCGTGAAGGCGGTCACCATTTGATAGACCTGTGTACATATCATGGACAAACCAGAGTAATAATTCCTTGGGAAAAAATGAACCCAAACAAGGAAAAAATATTGAGGTTAATAGCACCTGGTTTATTTGTTGTAGCCATCCGAAGGAAGGTGATTCCCAAAATTGGGACTCGCTCCGCACACCCATTGCCTAATGGGCAAACGATGGCATGGCAAGTCTGGTAAAGGTTGACTTGCCAAGGCAAAGCCCTCGGCCCAGCTAACGTGACGGAGCTGGTCGGCTAGTGACGCCGAAGTGTCCGGAGTAGGTTGATGAAGAGATGGCGAAGCCCCCGGTCCAGCCGAGATGTCGAAGCCTCGATGTCAGGCGATGAGTCGAAGTAGGTCGGCGTGATGGACACTAGCTTGAAGAAGCAATAGTGCGGCCCTGTCAATGCAGGTCGTGACGTGGTCGATGCCGGCTTGATGAAGCGACCGTGCGGCGATGCTGGTATGCCCGCTCCGTGTAATCCGCGGGGCGGCGATGTTGGTGATGATTTATCCTCCGCGATGCCAGACTCTTGTTCGGTTTGCCGCGATGATGATCCGAAGAGGTTGAGCTCGGCTCAACAAAGTGACGCCGTGTCTAGCGCAGGTCGGCAGCCGTGGAGTAATATTGCCGGACTGGTTTGACACCAGCATGATGTTGAAGATCATGTTCAAAAGATCTTAAATTTAGTGGGATGTTTTCGGCAACAAAACACAATACCCCATACAAAACTTCCTTCAAAAGGGATGTCCGAAATCCTGTTAATAAAAAAGATGAACTCGGGTCGGACTCGTTTTCGCGCAGAAAACAGATCCGAAAAGTGATGCACTAATCGGAAGGTTCCCGGAGTTTGGACGGTCGGATCGAGCTGAAATTTTGAGAGGTGGTAGATACAGGAATTCCGCAGACGATCAACAGTTGGATCTTCCAAAGGACGTCCGAGCTAGAAGCTGGACACCACGCCCTAAACTCATCCAAATTCCCGTCCAGATTTGACAGGGCTCCGGTATACCGTGGATTGCCAAAGATTCCTCCATCGGAACTTGATGAAATTTTCCAGGGTTGTTGTAGACACAATTCCGCACAATTCCACCAAAGAGATCGTCAAAGCGATACTCCAGGAGGTGGTGGCGGCAGATACGAGTTTGCTATCCAGAAAAAACAGCACGGTCGCTTGAGGGCAATGTTGACGTTGAGCCCCCGAGCTCCATAGATGATTCCTCCGTGATCTTGATAGAGATCGGAGTAGATGTTTGATGAAGGCCCTCGTCCGAACATGGTGATCCGAACACGGGGCACAATTCTTGGTCGAACCAAGGTGACCAGTCAAACTGGTGACGGAGACGCCGAAGTCGCAGTTGATCTGCCGGCGAGCCATCGATCCTTTTGTCGATCACACAGCGGAACTCTCAATGAAAGCACCAATGTCGGTGTCAAAACCGGCGGATCTCGGGTAGGGGGTCCCGAACTGTGCATCTAGGCCGGATGGTAACAGGAGGCAGGGAACACGATGTTTTACCCAGGTTCGGGCCCTCTTGATGGAGGTAAAACCCTACGTCCTGCTTGATTAATACTGATGATATGGGTAGTACAAGAGTAGATCTACCATGAGATCAAGGAGGCTAAACCCTAGAAGCTAGCCTACGGTATGATTGTTGTATATGGAGTTGTATCGACTAGCCTGGCCTCGGTTTATATAATGCACCAGAGGCCTAGGTTAACAAGAGTCCTAGCCGAATACGCCGGTGGGGAGAAGTCCTTGTCTTGATCGCCAAGTCTTGTGGAATCTTCCTTGTATGCGGCAGTTGTCCGAACTGGCCCATGAGTATATGGCCACGGGGGTCCTCGGCCCAATCTATCAGATCGGGAGATGACGTGTTGAGTACCCCCTAGTCCAGGACACCGTCAGTATGCACCACCTCGGAAGCAGTCCGGCATAAAGCTCGGGCGCTAGCGGCTGGCTCCATAGAGGGCATTTTCGGCATTAAGCTCGGCTAAACTCCTTCAAACTTCTTTGAACCAAGGTGATTTACGACACCTCGGATATAGTCCGGCGTTGGAGCTCGGATACAGTCCGGCGTTGGAGCTCGGATATACATTCCTGCGTTGGGGCTCGGATACATATTCTGGCGTTGGAGCTCGGATACATTCCGGCGTTGCAGCTCGGATACATAGTCCGGTGTTGGAGCTCGGTTACATTCCAGCGTTAGAGCTGGGAAGCGGTCCGGCATTGGTGCTCGGCTGCTAAAGATACCTCGAATGCAGTCCGGCGTTGGAGCTCGGACGCAAGAGGATGCTACCGCCCGGGAACAACCTCAAACCCGAGGTGTGGCATAAAAATAGCAAGGCATTGATAAAGGCCGTAAACTTAAAGGGGCTCCTCGGATACCCGACGTGTAAACTCATCGAATGCATTTCGGCGATCCTCAAGATCGAAGATAAAGAAGATTCGTTGAACCAGTTTTCAAGACCGACGACCGAAGATGAAGAACAGTTCGGAAGAATCGAGGAGCGTCCCTAACTTGAAGACCAGTTCAGGGGGCTACTGACGGTGTCCTGGACTAGGGGGTACTCAACACGTCATCTCCCGATCTGATAGATTGGGCCGAGGACCCCCGAGGCCGTATACTCATGGGCCAGTTCGGACAAATGCCGCATACAAGGAAGATTCCACAAGACTTGGCGATCAAGACAAGGACTTCTCCCCACCGGCGTATTCGGCTAGGACTCTTGTTAACCTAGGCCTCTGGTGCATTATATAAACCGAGGCCAGGCTAGTCGATACAACTCCATATACAACAATCATACCATAGGCTAGCGTCTAGGGTTTAGCCTCCTTGATCTCGTGGTAGATCTACTCTTGTACTACCCATATCATCAATATTAATCAAGCAGGACGTAGGGTTTTACCTCCATCAAGAGGGCCCAAACCTGGGTAAAACATCATGTTCCCTGCCTCCTGTTACCATCCGGCCTAGACGCACAGTTCGGGACCCCCTACCCGAGATCCGCCGGTTTTGACACCGACAATCCTCATCATCCTTTTTCTTGGATGGTTTAGGAGGAAAGGCATGGGTTTCTGAACCCATGGTTCTCTTTCTTTACCATGTTTCCTACCAATGAAGTCTCTTTTATCATAACGTTGATTGTTTGATTATGGGTTATCAAGATCAACAACAGGTTCAATCTCTACATCATTATCATTACTAGGTTGAGCATCCACATGAATATCATCATTAACATTAGCACTAGGTTCATGTTCATTATCGAACTGTGTCTTAGCATCAGAAATAGAAATATCATCGGGATTCTCAGGTGTCTCTACAGCAGGTTCACTAGCATGCAAAGTCCCATCAGTTTTCTTTTTCTTTTTATTAGAAGGACTAGGTGCATCCGTATTAATTCTCTGAGAATCCTGCTCAACTCTATTAGGAAAGCCCTCAGGATACAAAGGTTCCTGGGTCATTTTACCACCTCCAGTCATAACCCTAATAGCATTATCATTATTCTTACTATTCAATTCATTAAGCAAACCATCCTGAGCCTTAAGTACTTGTTCTACTTGAGTTGTAACCATGGAAGCATGTTTACTAATAAGCATAAGATCATTAACAGTTCTACTCATATAATCACCCAAGTGGTCAAGCATGTAAGCATTACGTTTCAATTGTCTACTAACATAAGCATTGAAATTTTCTTATTTAACAATAAAATTATCAAACTCATCCAAGCATTGACTAGCAGACTTATTATGAGGAATATCACCTTCATCAAATCTTTGGAGAGAGTTTATCTCTACTACCTGTGTCGGGTTATCAAGACCATGTATTTCTTCAATATGCGATAAATTTTTAACATCTTCAACTTTAATACTTTTTTCTTTCATAGATTTCTTTGCCTCTTGCATATCTTCAGGACTAAGAAATAGAATACCCCTGTTCTTAAGAGTTGGCTTAGGAGTTGGTTCAGGAAGTGTCCAATCATTATCATTACTCAATATATTATTCAATAGAAATTCAGCTTTCTCAACAGCCTTTCCCTGAAAACACAACCAGCACAACTATCCAGGTGGTCTGCGGAAGCATCGGTTAGTCCATTATAAAAGATATCAAGTATTTCATTTTTCTTGAGAGGATGATCAGGCAAAGCATTAAGTAATCGGAGAAACCTCCCCCAAGCTTGTGGGAGACTCTCTTCTTCAATTTGCACAAAGTTAAATATTTCCTTTGAAGCAGCTTGATAACCCACAAGTATAGGGGATCGCAACAGTTTTCGAGGGTAGAGTATTCAACCCAAATTTATTGATTCGACACAAGGGGAGTCAAAGAATATTCTCAACTATTAGCAGCTGAGTTGTCAATTCAACCACACCTGGAAACTTAATATATGCAGCAAAGTGTTTAGTAGCAAAGTAATATGATAGTAGTGGTAACGGTAGCAAAAGGTAACATTAGTAAAAGTAATGTTTTTGGTATTCTGTAGTGATGATAGCAATAGCAACGGAAAAGTAAATAAGCAAAGCACAATATATGGAAAGCTCGTAGGCAATGGATGGTGATGGAGAATTATGCCGGATGTGGTTCATCATGTAACAATCATAACCTAGGGTGACACAGAACTAGCTCCAGTTCATTGATATAATGTAGGCATGTATTCCGAACATAGTCATACATGCTTATGGAAAAGAACTTGCATGACATCTTTTGTCCTACCCTCCCATGGCAGTAGGGTCCTTATAGAAACTAAGGGACATTAAGGCCTCCTTTTAATAGAGAACCGGAACAAAGCATTAACACATAGTGAATACATGAACTCCTCAAACAATGGTCATCACCGGTAAGTATCCCGATTATTGTCACTTCGGGGTTAACGGATCATAACACATAATAGGTGACTATAGACTTGCAAGATACGATCAAGAACACTCATATATTGATGAAAACATAATAGGTTCAGATCTGAAATCATGGCACTTGGGCCCTAGTGACAAGCATTAAGCATAGAAAAGTCATAGCAACATCAATCTCAGAACATAGTGGACACTAGGGATCAAACCCTAACAAAACTAGCTCGATTACATGATAGATCCCATCCAACCCATCACCGTCCAGCTAGCCTACGATGTAATTACTCACGCACGGCGGTGAGCATCATGAAATTGGTGACGGAGGATGGTTGATGATGACGATGGCGACGGATTCCCCTCTCCGGAGCCCCGAACGTACTCCAGATCAGCCTCCCAAGAGGTTTTAGGGCTTGGCGGCCGCTCCGTATCGTAAAACGCAATGATTTCTTCTCTCTCATTTTTTTCTCCCTGAAACTCAATATATTGAGGTGGAGTTGGAGTCGGAGAGGCAACAGGGGGCCCACGAGGTAGGGGGCCCGCCCTAGGGGGGCACGCGCGCCCCCCACCCTCATGGCAAGACGGTGGGCCCCCTGGCCTTCATCTTCGGCAGGTATTTTTCTTATTTTATTAAAAGTGTCTCCGTGAAGTTTCAGGTCATTCCGAGAATGTTTTCTCCTGCACATAAATAACACCATGGTAGTTTTGCTGAAAACAACGTCAGTCCGGGTTAGTTTCATTCAAATCATGCAAGTTAGAGTCCAAAACAAGGGCAGAAGTGTTTGGAAAAGTAGATACGTTGGAGACATATCAACTCCCCCAAGCTTAAACCTTTGCTTGTCCTCAAGCAATTCAGTTGACAAACTGAAAGTGATAAAGAATAACTTTTACAAACTTTGTTTGCTCTTGTTGTTGTAAATATGTAAAGCCAGCATTCAAGTTTTCAGCAAAGATTATAACTAACCACATTTGCAATAACGCTCAGGTCTCAAGTTACTCATATCAATAGCATAATCAACTAGCGAGCCATAATAATAAAACTCGGATGACAACACTTTCTCAAAAAAATCATAATATGATATAACAAGGTGGTATCTCGCTAGCCCTTTCTGAGACTGCAAAACATAAATGCAGAGCACCTTTAAAGACCAAGGACTGACTAGACATTGTAATTCATGGTAAAGGAGATCCAGTCAAGTCATACTCAATGTAAACTAACAGTAATGAATGCAAATGACAGCGGTGCACTCTAACTGGTGCTTTTTAATAAGAGGATGATGACTCGACATAAAAGTAAATAGATAGGCCCTTCGCAGAGGGAAGCAGGGATTTGTAGAGGTGCCAGAGCTCTGTTTTGAAATAGAAGTGAATAATATTTTGAGCGGTATACTTTCATTGTCAACATAACAACCAAGAGATGGCGATATCTTCCATGCTACACACATTATAGGCGGTTCCCAAACAGAATGGTAAAGTTTATACCCCCCTTCCACCACAAGCATCAATCCATGGCTTGCTCGAAACAACGAGTGCCTCCAACTAACAAGAGTCCTAGGGGGAGTTTCGTTTGCAATTATTTTTATTTAGTTTGCATAAAGCATGGGACTGGGCATCCCGGTGACCAGCCATTTATCTCAGGAGTGAGGAGCGGAGTCCACTCCTCTAGAGAATAACCCGCCTAACATGGAAGATACAGACAAGCCTAGTTGATACATGAGCTATTCGAGCATACAAAACAGGATATTTATTTGAAGGTTTAGAGTTTGGCACATACAAATTTACTTGGAACGGCAGGTAGATACCGTATATAGGTAGGTATAGTGGACTCATATGGACTAACTTTGGGGTTATGGAGTTTGGATGCACAAGCAGTATTCCCGCTTAGTACAGGTGAAGGCTAGCAAAAGACTGGGAAGCAACTAGCTAGAGCGCGACAACAGTCATGAACATGCATTAAAATTAATTGTAGCGACCAGAGGTTTATACACTCTGCAGAGGTTTGCGCACTTTTCCCCACAAGACTCGATCTCCTCCGTTGGGATTCTTGCACTACATGGTGTTAGAGAAACGGATGACCGAGACATAGTCTTTCAGAAGCGCTAGCACCTTACGATCGGGTAGATCGTTACACCTACTTTCCCCTACATCTGCTAGTCTACCACTGTAAGAGTTCGCACGACTTAATCAACTATGCTAGAGCCCATAGTAGCTTGTGGCTGCACATGGAAGTTTCTAGCATGAAATAATCTCATGATCCCTTTGAGCTTGGGTGGCGGTCCATTAAGAAAAATAGGCAATCGCTAGAATACCCAGGTGCCTCAATCCACCCAAATGTGTGTTTAAGTTGCCACCTTAAATAAACCATTAATATAACAATCTCACTTCTGTCATGGATACACTCACCCAATGCACGTCTACTAGCATAGCATGGCATAATAAGCAAACGTAGAAGTAACTCCCAAGGGTTTGATAATAAAATAGGTAATAGGTACTACCTCATCTACCTCCCAAACCCACAATTTAGTTAGATCCTAATCATGCAATGTTTGGGGATTGATCTAATGCAATAAAAACTGGGTAGTAAGAAGTATGATCAAAGTGTTACTTGCTTTGCTGATGATCCGTGAAACCTAGAGATTCAAAGTAGCAAGCAGCGCACTCCAGGTACTCTATCGAAATCAAACAAGCATACAATAAGTACTCAACTAATGCACTGGTAAAACTCAAATAAGCGATCTAACCAGAAAGTTCAACTTAAGAACTCCGGTTGGCAAAAAGAATCAAATCGAACGAAGCAACGAAACTCAAACGGCGAAAGAAAGAAGCTTCTTTACTAATATGGACCTAGGTAAAATTTTTACAGAAGCAAAAACTTGTTTGCGTTAGTTAAACTGAAAGAGGGTTTCGATACGAAACTCTAGGCGCTTGAATCGCCTGATTTCGATAAACGAGCGAAAAGTTAAACTAAAACAAAAATTGGATCAGAAATCGCGATCAGAAATAATCGCGGATAAATCTGAGAAAAAGAAAAACGACGAACAGACTAATGAATGAACGTTCGTTTTCTGGAACTAAATGGTGAACGCATTCATTAGAACGAACAAAAGAATGAATGCTCGCTGAATAAACCGGAAGAGAATAAAATAAACCGGTCTAAAAAAACTAGGGTTTTCTAAAAAGAAACCAGATTGGTTTTTCTCGGAAAACCGGGGCGGTGGGAGGCTACCTCGGCTCGGGCTCCGGTGAGGTTCCGGTGGGGCTCCGGGCGGCGTGGGGTGACGCGGGGTGTCGGCGACGGTGGCGGCGGCAGCTCCTGGCGGTGGGGCGGCGGCGAGCGGCGCTGCAGCGGCGTGGTGAGGAGAGGGCGGCGGCGGCTCCTATTTAAAGGGGGGGCGGCCATGGCTTGGGGAAGGGGGCGGCGTCGGGAGGCGTGTCCCTCCCGGACACGGCGGCGGCGGCGATCGGGACTTCAGTCCCGATCCAGTTGCGGGAGGCGGGGTGAGGAGAGGGCGGCGGCGGCTCCTATTTAAAGGGGGGGCAGCCATGGCTTGGGGAAGGGGGCGGCCTCGGGAGGCGTGTCCCTCCCGGACACGGGCGGCGGCGGCGATGATCGGGACTCCGGTCCCGATCCGGTTGCGGGAGGCGCTGGCGGCTCGGCCGGCTCGGCTGGGCCTTCGGCCCAGTCGGGCGCGCGGGTTTTTATTTTTATTTAAAAAAACAATTCCGCCGAAACTAAAAAAAATCTAGAAAAAAAAATAAAAATCTAAAATTTCCAAAACAAATTTCTCCGTCTAAATAAAATATTGAGAACGAGATTAACATTTTCTTGGCCCTAAAATGCAGTTTTGAAATCATGCAATTTTTCCTAAATTCAAATAAAATAGCAAAAACTCCAAAAATAAAAACTTATTTGATTTTTTATTAAATCTTCAATATTTCTTTATTTTGGGAAAGTCATTTTATTCCCACTCTCATATTTGTATAATAGAAATAATTGAAGATAAAATAAATAAAATCAAATGATCCTATTTTCAAAATTTTAGAAAACTCAAATATAAAGATAACGAAGTCCCCAACTCTCTCCGAGGGTCCTTGAGTTGCGTAGAACTTCTAGGATCAAACCAAAGTCAAGAAAATATGATACGCAAAGATGATCTAATGTATAACATTCCAAATTGAAAATTTGGGATGTTACAAACCTACCCCCTTTAAGATGAATCTCGCCCTCGAGATTCGGGTTGGCTAGAAAATAGGTGAGGGTGGTCCTTCAGCAGTTCTTCCTCTCGCTCCCAGGTGGCTTCATCCTTGGTGTGGTGGCTCCACTGAAGTTTGCAAAACTTGATAACCTTGCTGCGGCTGACTCGGCTGGCATACTCGAGAATCTTGACTGGTTTCTCCTCATAGGTCAAATCACTATCCAACTGAATGGCTTCCAGTGGCACTGTATCTCTCAGTGGTATATCAGCTATCTCTGCGTGGCACTTCTTCAACTGGGAAACGTGGAACACATCGTGAACTCCTGACAATCCTTCGGCAACTCCAACTTGTAGGCTAGCTCTCCCATACGCTCCAAAACCTTGTATGGTCCTACAAAACGTGGTGCTAACTTTCCCTTAACTCCAAAGCGCTTAACTCCTCGAAGTGGAGATACTCGAAGATAAACTCTGTCTCCTACTTCGCAAACTGTCTCCTTGCGTTTAGAATCTGCGTAACTCTTCTGCCTAGACTGGGCTACCTTGAGCCTATCACGAATCAATTTCACCTTCTGTTCAGACTCCTTAATCAAATCCGGTCCAAACAACTGGCGGTCTCCAACTTCATCCCACGACAATGGGGTCCTGCACCTCCTTCCGTACAAGGCTTTGAAAGGGGCCATCTTCAAACTGGATTGATAACTGTTGTTCTAAGAGAACTCTGCGTACGGAAAATTGTCGTCCCAACTAGATCCATAATCTAGCGCACAAGCTCTCAGCATATCCTACAAAATCTGATTGACTCTCTCGGTCTGTCCATCTGTCTGTGGATGAAAAGCTGTACTGAACTCTAGCCTGGTACCCAAAGTTTCATGCAACTGATTCCAGAACTTTGAGGTAAACTGGGTTCCTCTATCTGATACAATGCTCCTTGGAACTCCATGCAGACATATGATCCTGGTCATGTATATCTTTGCCAACCTAGCACTGGTGTAAGTGGTCTTTACTGGGACGAAATCAGCTACCTTCGTCAAGCGATCGACTACAACCCATATCGAGTCATAGCCTGAACGGGTCCTGGGTAATCCCATGATAAAATCCATGCCCAGCTTATCCCACTTCCATTCGGGTATCGGCAATGGCTGTAGCAATCCTGCTGGCTTCTGATTCTCTGCCTTTACTCTCTGACATACATCACAAACGGCTACATACTCTGCAATATCCTTCTTCATTCCAGTCCACCAAAAGTGTCTTTCAAATCCAAATACATCTTGGTATTTCCTGGGTGAATCGAGTATGGTGAATCATGGGCCTCTTGCAGAATCAACTTCCTGATCTCTGGGTCATTGGGCACATAAACACGATCTTCAAACCATAAGGTATCGTGCTCATCCTCACGAAATCCTTTAGCTTTTCCTTTGCTCATTTTCTCTTTAATAGAAGCAATCTCCTTGTTAGTCCTGTGAGCTTCTCTGATCTTATCCATCAAGGTAGACTGAATCTCCAATGCTGGTACATAGCCTCTTGAACTATCTCCAAACATAGCTCACGAAGGTCCTCGACTAACTCCTTCGGCAAATCTCCCATCATTAGTGTGTTGACATGGCTTTTACGGCTCAGCACATCGGCTACTACGTTAGCCTTTCCGGGATGATAATGCAATCTCATATCATAATCCTTGATGAGCTCCAACCATCTCCTTTGACTGAGATTTTACTCCTTCTACGTGAAAATACACTTCAAACTCTTGTGATCCGTGTACACTTCACAATGGTTTCCAATGAGAAAATGTCTCCAAATCATGCGTGGCATAATTCAACTCATGAGGCTTAAGCTGTCATGAGGCATATGAAACAACTCTTCCCTTCTACATAAGCACTGCTCCAAGTCCTCGACGCAAAGCGTCACAATACACCTCATAGTCCTTGCTCTGATCTAGTAGAATCAACACTGGTGATGTAACCAAACGTTTCTTCAACTCCTGGAAACTGGCCTCGCATTCCCCAGTCCATTTGAACTTGGTATCCTTCTTCAACAACTCCGTCATAGGTTTTGCAATCTTCGAGAAATTCTCAATGAATCTCCGGTAGTATCCTGTCAGTCCAAGAAAACTCCGGATCTCTCCAACTGTTGTTGGTGCTTCCCAATTTGTCACAGTGACAACCTTGGTGGGATCTACTGCTATTCCTTCTCCGGATATAACGTGTCCAAGGAATCCAACTTCCTTCAACCAAAACTCACATTTGCTAAACTTGGCATATAACTAATGTTCTCTGAGCTTCTCAAGTACCAAACGCAAATGCTCCTTATGCTCCTCTTCATTCTTCGAGTAAACCAGAATATCATCAATGAACACTACGACGAACTTATCCAAAAACTCCATAAACACTTTGTTCATCATGTTCATGAAATATGCAGGTGCGTTAGTCAGACCAAATGACATAACGGTATATTCATACAACCCATACCTGGTGGTAAAAGCCGTCTTAGGTATATCCTGTTCTTGAATCTTGAACTGATAGTATCCTGATCGCAGATCGATCTTGGAAAGTACCTTAGCTCCTTGCAATCGATCAAACAGATCATTTATCATCGGTAGTGGGTACTTGTTCTTGATTGTTACTTCATTCAATCCTCGATAATCAACAACCATCCTTAACGATCCATCCTTCTTCTCCACTAGAAGTACTGGCGATCCCCAAGGCGAAGAACTTGGGCGAATATAACCTTTATCCAGTAACTCTTTAATCTGCTTCTTAATCTCCTCCAAATCCTTTGCGGGCATCCTGTATGGTCTCTTAGATATTGGCCCTGTGCCTGGCAAGAGCTCAATCAAAAACTCAATATATCTATCCGGTGGCATGCCTGGCAACTTCTCTGGAAATACGTCAGGGAAATCCTTTACAATTGGTACTTCCTCCTACACAACTCCTGATAAGGAATTTACTTGAGTCCTCTTAGGCACATGTCGGGATACATACTTGATCCTTCTTCCTTCTGCGGTGGTAAGGAAAATCGACTTACTGGCGCAATCAATGTTTCCTCCATACATCGATAGCCAATCCATAACCATAATTACATCCAAACCTTGTGATTCCAAAATTATCAAATTCGAGGGAAACACATGCCTACCTATACTCAATGGCACTTGAAAACATCCTCGACCGGCCATATACTCCGCTCCTGGTGAGCTTACTAGCATAGTTGTTCTAAGAACCTTGGTGGGCAGGTTATACTTACCCGCAAATCCCCTTGATATGTATGAATGCGATGCACCAGTATCAAAAAGAACGATTGCAGTAAAAGACTTAAGCAAAATCTTACCGATTACTGCATCTGGCTGGTCTTCAACCTCCTCCACATTTACGTGGTTCACCTGTCCCCTGTTGAAAGGGTTCGGCTTCTTCCCAGAGCTTCCATTGCCACTTCCATTCTGGGCTTCAGGACATTCATTGGCATAATGTCCGGTCTTTTGACACTTAAAGCAAGTGACTTGGCTCAGGTCTCTCTTAGCTGGGGTTGACGGGTTGGTACGGTTCTGGCCGTTGCTTCCTCCATTCCCATTACCATTCTTGGGGCCATTATGATTGTGCGAACTACCTCCTCCATGCGTATGCTGAAAATGTCCTCCTGGTTTAGGGGTAAAACATGGCTTCTGCTGAGCTCCTAAATTGTACTTCCCTTGTCCATACTTCCTCTTGCGGTTCTCAATCTACTACTGCTTCCCTTCAATCATAAGAGCGCGATCTACCAACTCCTGGTAGTTGTTGAAGCTTGCTACCATCAACTGCATGCTCAACTCATCATTCAGTCCTTCCAGAAACTTCTCCTGCTTAGCTGCATCCATAGCAACATCATCTGGGGCATATCGTGCTAGCTTACTAAAGTCATCCACATATTGGCCAACTGTCCGTCCTCCTTGGCGCAAGTTGCGAAACTCACGCTTCTTCATGGCCATAGCTCCTGCTGAAACATGGGCAGTACGGAAAGCCTGCTGAAATTGGTCCCATGTCACCGTGGCTATAGGGTAGGTGACAGTGTAATTCTCGCACCATGATGCTGCTGGTCCATCCAACTGATGTGCGGCAAAACACACCTTCTCAACATCAGTACATCCTGTAGTGGTTAACTCCCTTCCGATCTTGCGGAGCCAATCATCTGCTACTATAGGCTCGGTGCTACTAGAGAACACCGGTGGATTTAGCCTAAGAAAATGGGTTAAGTGATCAACAGGTGGTGGTGGTGGTGGGTTGTTGTTGTTGTTCCCCTTATTCTGATTCTAGACTAGCAACTGCATCAATGTATTCTGCTGCTGGATTAACTGGGTGAGCTCCGATGGAAATGCAAATCCATTGTCATGTCTCGGAGGCATCTGATGGGTTTAGAAAAGATAAGATTTAAGAATAGAGAGGGGTCTAGAGAGAAAACACTACCCATATGCACATGAGGCAAAAGCAAACAATTCACTTCATTCAATCAAACAAGGGCATACAATCGGTCTAACTATCGCAAAAGTGTTCGGACTACTATATTTACATGGTGGAATACTACTACTGATGGGGTGGTCTACTAGAAATATTCTTCGGTTGCAGACTCCATGATATCTGCTCCAGCTTCATCAACATAGTCATCATCGCTATCGTATGGGTCCGAGTCGATGTCGTCGATGATGATGTAGTCTTCTTGGCGAATCTCCTCGTGTTCTTCGTCTTCTTCTACTGGTGTAGGGTCTCCCATGAATATTCCGATCTTCTTGATCAGGTCGTCATTCTTCTCCACTAGTATGACGATTTCCTCCTCATAATCTTCACATGTAGCCTTGAGTTCTTCCTCCAGTTCTGTGATTCTTGTCCTCGCCTTATTCAGATCTATCATGTCCGTGCACATCTGGTTCTCCTGACGTCGAATGTGCTGGTTTAACTCCTAGATAAAAGCTGCGATTGATCTATCCTTCTTGGTGCTGATCATCTCCCAGTGCTCATCTCGGCGCCCACAAATCTAGTAGATACTATCCTTGAGATCATTGCGGTGAACTTATCCAATACGTCCCATGGCGATGTGAGCTGCCATGCTCTTTCCTAGACTCCAGGTTGGTGCATCAAAGGAAAACTCTATGGGCTCAGTGATTGGCATGAACGTCCTTCCTGGAACTTGAACTTGAATCATCCAGCGCTCCTCTTCAGGTAAAGTGGCGTTGTAGGTTCCGGTGAAGCTTGGTACTCCGATGTTCAGGTATCTAGTGACTTCCTTCAAGTGACGTCCAAAGGGTGTATCTTCATCCGGTTGTGTAAACTTGTTCCTTGCATCCGCCATCCTAAAAGAGTAGAAAAGATGAGGAGTCAGAAATGAGAAGAGTGAGTAGTGATCTAGGGCTTTAGCATAGTGGTCGTGTCCTACAGTCAGCGTGTGCTCTGATACCATCTTGTAGCGACCAGACCTCAACCAGTCTGATCTCTGTGCATCAGTGTCATCCCTGTATCAGTAATGCTGACATGCACAGTACTTGAAGGATTTATAACAGAGTAGCAATCACACACTTATTACATCGAGTGTCCCAAAAGAGAACTTATTACAATAAATATGGCTTAAGGCCATGTAATAACGATAACAGTGGAAGGCTTGGAAGATAAGTGAGTCCATCAACTCCAACGACATCACTGAGTATAGGACCATGACCTAAAGGCACCTTACTCGTCGTCTGAAAAGTCTGCAACATGAACGTTGCAGCCCGAAAACGGGTCAGCACATGGAATATGCTGGCAATGTAACACATAGAGAGTAATGAAAGAATAAGCTATACTACATGTATATATGGCTGCTGGAAAGCTCTATGGTTACAGTTTTGGCGTAAAGCCAATTTTTCCCTACTGCAAAGGAATAAATTTTATTTAACTATCATGGTAGTTGTTAAACATTGAGAAGATAGACATCCTCTCCATCCCAATTAAGCATCATCTTTAAAACCCAACAAAATTAATTAAAGTAACATGATGAGATTCACATGATAATCCAAGTACTAGATACTCAAAACGTCCATAACCAGGGACACGGCTAATCATGATTCGTTTATACACTTTGCAGAGGTTTGTGCACTTTTCCCCACAAGACTCGATCTCCTCCGTTGGGATTCTCGCACTACATGGTGTTTGAGAAACGGATGACCAAGACATAGTCTTTCAGAAGCGCTAGCACCTTACGATCGGGTAGACCGTTACACCTACTTTCCCCTACATCTGCTAGTCTATCACTGTAAGAGTTCGCACGACTTAATCAACTATGCTAGAGCCCATAGTAGCTTGTGGCTGCACATGGAAGTTTCTAGCATGAAATAATCTCATGATCCCTTTGAGCCTGGGTGGCGGTCCATAAAGAGAAACAGGCAATCGCTGGAATACCCAGGTGCCTCAATCCACCCAGATGTGTGTTTAAGTTGCCACCTTAAATAAACCATTAATATAACAATCTCACATCTTTCATGGATACACTCACCCAATCCACGTCTACTAGCATAGCATGGCATAATAAGCAAACGTTGAAGTAACTCCCAAGGGTTTGATAATAAAACATGTAATAGGTACTACCTCATCTACTTCCCAAACCCACAATTTAGTTAGATCCTAATCATGCAATGTTTGGGGATTGATCTAATGCAATAAAAACTGGGTAGTAAGAAGTATGATCAAAGTGTTACTTGCCTTGCTGATGATCCGTGAAACCTAGAGATTCGAAGTATCAAGTGGCGCACTCTGGGTACTCTATCAAAATCAAACAAGCATACAATAAGTACTCAACTAATGCATTTGTAAAACTCAAATAAGAGATCTAACCAGAAAGTTCAACTTAAGAACTCCGGTTGGCAAAAAGAATCAAATCGAACGAAGCAACGAAAGTCAAATGGCGAAAGAAAGAAGCTTCGTTTACTAATCTGGACCTAGGTTAAAATTTTAAAGAAGCAAAAACTTGTTTCAGTTAGTTAAACGGAAAGAGGGTTTCGAGACGAAACTCTAGGCACTTGAATCGCCTTATTCCGATAAACGAGCGAAAAGTTAAACTAAAACGAAAATCGGATCAGAAATCTTGATCTGAAATAATCGCGGATAAATCTGAGAAAAAGAAAAACGACGAATAGACTAATGAACGAACATTTGTTTTCTGGAACTAAATGGTGAACGCGTTCGTTAGAACGAACAAAAGAATGAACGCTCGCTGGATTAAATAAACCGGAGGAAAATAAAATAAACCGGTCTAAAAAACTAAGGTTTTCTAAAAAGAAACCGGATTGGTTTTTCTCAGAAAACCGGGGTGGCGGGCGGCTACCTCGGCTCGGGCTCCGGCGGGGCTCCGGGCGGCGTGGGGTGATGCGGGGTGGCGGCGACGGCGGCTCCTGGCAGCGGGGCGGCGGCTGCGGCGGCGAGCGGCGCTGCGGCGGCGGGGTGAGGAGAGTCGGCAGCGGCTCCTTTTATAGGGGGGCGGCCATGGCTTGGAGAAGTGGGCGGCCTCGGGAGGCGTGTCCCTCGTGGACACGGCGACGGCAGCGATCGGGACATCGGTCCCGATCCGGTTGCGAGAGGCGGGGTGAGGAGAGGGCGTCGGCGGCTCCTATTTAAAGGGGGGGCATGGCTTGGGGAAGGGGGCGGCCTCGGGAGGCGTGTCCCTCCCGGACACGGGCGGCGGCGGTGATGATCGGGACTCCGGTCCTGATCCGGTTGTGGGAGGCGATGGCGGCTGGGCCTTCGGCCGAGTCGGGCGCGCTCGTTTTAAAAAAAAAACAATTCCGCCGAAGCTAAAAAAAATCTAGAAAAATAAATAAAAATCTAAAATTGCCAAATCAAATTTTCGCCGTCTAAATAAAATATTTAGAAAGAGATGAACATTTTCTTGGCCCTAAAATGTAGTTTTGAAATCATGCAATTTTTCCTAAATTCAAATAAAATAGCAAAAACTCCAAAAATAAAAACTTATTTGATTTTTTATTAAATCTTCAATATTTCTTTATTTTGGGAAAGTCATTTTATTCCCACTCTCATATTTGTATAATAGAAATAATTGAATATAAAATAAATAAAATCAAATGATCCTATTTTCAAAATTTGAGAAAACTCAATATGATGATAACGAAGTCCCCAATTCTCTTCGAGGGTCCTTGAGTTGCGTAGAACTTCTAGGATCAAACCAAAGGCAAGAAAATATGATATGCAAAGATGATATAATGTATAACATTTGAAATTGAAAATTTGGGATGTTACATTAATCAACATCGAATGCAAGCATGAGTAGGATATAATCCACCATGAACATAAATATCATGAAGGCTATGTTGATTTTGTTTCAACTACATGCGTGAACATGTGCCAAGTCAAGTCACTTAAATCATTCAGAGGAGGATACCACCCTATCATACCACATCATAACCATTTTAATAGCATGTTGGCACGCAAGGTAAACCATTATAACTCATAGCTAATCAAGCATGGCACAAGAAACTATGATCTCTAGTTGTCATTGCAAACATGTTTATTCATAATAGGCCGAATCAGGAACAATGAACTAATCATATTTACAAAAACAAAAGAGGTCGAGTTCATACCAACTTTTCTCCTCTCAGCCAGTCCATCATATATCATCATAATTGCCCTTCACTTGCACAAGCGAACGATGTGAATAATAATAATAGTGCATGTGCATTGGACTAAGCTGGAATCTGCAAGCATTCAATAAATAGGAGAAGACAAGGCAATACGGGCTCTTTTGTCAGATCAACAATAATGTATATAAGAGCCACTTCAACAATTTAATTATGGTCTTCTCCTATCGACCCCAAAGGAAAGAAAAGAAATAAAACTATTTACATGGGAAAGCTCCCAACAAGCAAAAGAAGAACATGAAATCTTTTTGGGTTTTCTTTTAATTACTACTACAAGCATGGAAAGCAAACTAATTAAAAGATACAACTAATTTTTTTGGTTTTTCCTAAGGTTTATTAAACACACAAGAATAAAGCATAAAAAGGAAAATAAACTAGCATGGATGATACAATGAAAAAGTATGAGCACCAACATCTAGCAATGAGTGTGTGAACATAAATGTAATGTTAGTGGGAAATACGTACTCCCCCAAGCTTAGGCTTTTGGCCTAAGTTGGTCTATGGCCACGGCTGGCCTGGCGGATATCCATAATAATAGTTGTTGGGGTCGTACTATGATGAGGAAGAAGAAGGCTCATATTGCCACTGGCTGACAATCATCTCCGGATCCCACTGGTAATTAGACTGTCGTGAAGGATCAAATTGTGGTTCCGGCTCTGGCTCCTCGGCTGGTGTAGGGTTCTGGTAGGCGTGGATAGTCGTCAATGGAACAAGGTACGTGCCTACAATCGAATCAAACAAAGAAGGAGCAAGCAAGGTAATAGTCTCAGGATGATGTTTATTAAAGAACAATTGATATTTGAGCTCTCCTTCCCTATTCTTAACAATAAAATCATGTGCCACCATACTTTTATAATCTAGATAAACGCAGGGCAGCACTTTTTCTTCCTTCTCAGCATGCCTAATAGGTATGTTAAAATGTGCAGCTAGGCGTGTAGCATAGATGCCTCCAAAGATGGGGCCCTTGGTATGGTTTAGACTTAACCGTTTGGCAATAATGCTGCCCATACTAAAAGAGTTATCACCGTATAAACCGTGGTGCAAAATAATAATATCAGGGATGCTCAGGTTTCCACAATTTCCGCGACCAATTAAGCAACGACTAGAAAATAACGCAAAGTAGCGTAAAATAGGAAAATGTATGCTAGTGATTCGTGCATCGGAAACCTTCCTTGTTTCGCCTACAGTGATAGTGTCAATAAATCCCTCCACATCATCACGATGTGGTTCTTCTGTCTTGCCCCCAAAAGGGACTAAACAAATCCGACAGCAATCATAAAGTGACATCTCCTTATGCTCATCATATAAATGAAATTCCACCGTAGGTGGCGAGTTCCTAGAATGAAAATGAAAGTTTTGCATAAAGGTATTTGTGAGCAGGAGATACTGATCGCATTGGTCGTGGAGGAAAGAGGTAAGGCCTGCAGTCTGAGGCAACTCATGAAAATCTTCATAAATCCCGGCTGCTCTCAAGAAATCCTCGGAAGGCCATTCACACGCCCGAACCTCCGCGGTGCGCGGCAAATTATACTTAGGCTTCTGTGCCTTTTCCTTCGAGCTTTGGCTCGATGATCCCCTCAATAGTCTCCTCATCATTTTCTGAAAAATTCTGAAATTTTTAGTAACTTCAAAATAAAAGTAAACCAAACTCAATAATATTGATAGCAACTACTCCTACAAGTGCCTAGGGCCTATATCATGCATCAAAACTACTTTTGACCATATAAATTTGACATGCAAGCTCAAGAACAGGGTCACCTAAGCAGGAAAAATTTGCAATGAATAAAGCACTAGAACACAAACTAATTGGACCAAAGGAGGAGTCACATACCAAGGAACAATCTCCCCAAGCAATTTTGTGAGAGGTGCTTTGAGCAAGGAGATCGAAAATGGCAGCAAAACGAGCTTCGACTCGGGTTTGAGTTGGTTATTCGTGTTTGTGGGAGGAAGAAGGAGTGTGTGGGTGAAAGAATAAGTGGAGGAGGGCCACCGTGGGCCCACGAGGCAGGGGGGCATCCTAAGGGGGTGGGCGCGCCCTCCACCCTCGTGGGCAGGTGGTTGACCGCCCTGGTGTGTTCTCAGTTCCATAAATCCTCAAATATTCTAGAAAAATCATATTTAATTTTCAGGGCATTTGGAGAACTTTTATTTTCGAGGTATTTTTATATTGCATGGATAATCAAATAACAGACAGAAAAATATTTATTTTTATTTTATTTAATATAAATAACAGAAAGTAAAATTGGGGTACACAAGGTTGTGCCTTCTAGTTTCATCCATCCCATGATCATCAAAAGGAATCCACTAACAAGGTTGATCAAGTCTTGTTAACGAACTCATTCCGAATAACATGGAACCGGAGAAATTTCGAATAACACTATGTTACCTCAACGGGGATATGCACATCCCCAATAATAAGAATATCATATTTCTTCTTGACAGTAGGAAGAGGAAATTCAAAACCTCCAAATATAATCGATGGAATTTTTCCAATAGAGTTGATACTATGAACTTGAGGTTGTTTCCTCGGAAAGTGTACCGTATGCTCATTACCATTAACATGAAAAGTGACATTGCCTTTAGTGCAATCAATAACAGCCCCTACATTATTCAAAAAGGGTCTTCCAAGAATAATAGACATACTATCGTCCTCGGGAATATCAAGAATAACAAAGTTCGTTAAAATAGTAACGTTTGCAACTACGACAGGCACATCCTCACAAATACCGACAGGTATAGCAGTTGATTTATCAGCCATTTGCAAAAACACCGACTCCAAGATCACATAAAGCAGTTTTAACATAGTTTCTTTTAATAGAGCATGGTATAGTGGGTACTCCTGGATTTCCAAGTTTCTTTGGTATTCCACCCTTAAAAGTATAATTAGCAAGCATGGTGGAAATTTCAGCTTCCGTTTTCTTTCTTTTATTTATAATAATATCTTTCATATACTTAGCATAAGGATTGGTTTTGAGCATATCAGTTAATTGCATACGGAAAAAGATAGATCTAATAATTTCAGCAAAGTGCTCAAAATCCTCATCATCCTTTTTCTTGGATGGTTTAGGAGGAAAGGGCATGGGTTTCTGAACCCATGGTTCTCTTTCTTTACCATGTTTCCTAGCAAAAAAGTCTTTCTTATCATAACGTTGATTCTTTGATTGTGGGTTATCAAGATCAACAGTAGGTTCAATTTCTATATCATTATCATTACTAGGTTGAGCATCATCATGAACATTATTATTAACATTATCACTAGTTTCAGGTTCATTACCAGGTTATGTTTCAGCATCAGAAATGGAAATATATTTTGGATTCTCAGGTGTTTCAATAATAGGATCACTAGGAGCATGCAAAGTCCTATCATTTTTCTTTTTCTTCCTTATAGAAGGACTAGGTGCATCTATATTATTTCGCTGAGAATCTTGCTCAATTCTTTTAGGATAGCCTTTAGGATACAAAGGTTCTTGAGTCATTCTACCAGTTCTAGTAGCCACTCTGACAGCATTATCATTATTCTTATAATTAAATTCATTGAGCAAATCATTTTGAGCTTTAAGTACTTGTTCTACTTGAGTGGTAACCATAGAAGCATGTTTACTAACAAGTTTAAGTTCACCTTTAACATTAGCCATATAATCACCCAATTGTCCAATCATATTTGAATTGTATTTCAATTGTCTACGAAAATAAGCATTAAAATCTTCTTGCTTAGCCACAAATTTATCAAACTCATCTAAGCATGGGCTAGCAATTTTAGTAAATGGGATTACAGCTTTATCATATCTATAGAGAGAATTTACCTTTACTACCTGTGTCGGGTTATCAAGACCATGAGTTTCTTCAATAGGTAAAGGATTAAGATTATATGTTTCTTCAAGAGGCGGTAAATTAAGACCATGTATTTCTTCAATAGGAGGTAAATTCTTAACATCTTCAGCTTTAATACCCTTTTCTTTCATAGATTTCTTTGCCTCTTGCATATCTTTAGGACTGATAAATAGAATACCCTTCTTCTTCGGAATTGGTTTAGGAATAGGCTCGGGAATTGGCTTCGGAGGTGTCCAATTATTTTCATTTGTCAACATATTATTCAATAGAATTTCAGCTTCATCCGGTGTTCTTTCCCTGAAAACAGAACCAGCACAACTATCCAGGTAATCTCTGGAGGCATCGGTTAGTCCATTATAAAAGATATCAAGTATTTCATTTTTCTTAAGAGGATGATCAGGCAAAGCATTCAGTAATTGGAGAAGCCTCCCCCAAGCTTGTGGGAGACTCTCTTCTTCAATTTGCACAAATTATATATATCCCTTAAAGCAGCTTGTTTCTTACGAGCAGGGAAATATTTAGCAGAGAAGTAATAAATCATATCCTGGGGACTACGCACACAACCATGTTCAAGAGAATTAAACCATATCTTAGCATCACCCTTTAATGAGAACGGAAATATTTTAAGGATGTAATAGTAGCGAGTTTTCTCATCTTTAGAACAGGGTAGCTATATCATTCAGTTTAGTAAGATGTGCCACAACAGTTTCAGATTCATAACCATGAAAAGGATCAGATTCAACCAAAGTAATTATATTAGGATCAATAGAGAATTCATAATCCTTATTAGTAACAAAGATAGGTGAAGTAGCAAAAGCAGGGTCATGTTTCATTCTAGCATTTAGAGATTGCTTACTCCATTTAGCTAATAATTTTTTTAGTTCAGTTCTATTTCTGCAAGCTAAAATAGCTAAAGAAGCATCTTGATCAAAAACATAACCCTTAGGGATGGCAAGTGGTTCTTCATCATCACTTTCATCAGTATCATCAGATTCAATATTTTCAATTTCTCTAGCCCTAGCAAGTTGTTCATCAAGAAAATCACTAAGTGGCATAGTAGTATCAGGCATAGAGGTAGTTTCATCATAAGTATCATGCATAGCAGAAGTGGCATCATCAATAACATGCGACATATCAGAACGAATAGCAGAAGCAGGTGTAGGTGTCGCAAGCTTACTCAAAACATAAGGTGAATCAAGTGCAGAGCTAGATGGCAGTTCCTTACCTCCCCTCGTAGTTGAGGGATAGATCTTGGTTTTTGGATCTCTCAAGTTCTTCATAATGATAAGCAGATATATATCCCAAGTGACTCAAAGAATAGAGCTATGCTCCCCGGCAATGGCGCCAGAAAATGGTCTTGATAACCCACAAGTATAGGGGATCGCAACGGTTTTTGAGGGTAGAGTATTCAACCCAAATTTATTAATTCGACACAAGGAGAGCCAAAGAATATTCTCAAGTATTAGCAGCTGAGTTGTCAATTCAACCACACCTGGAAACTTAATATCTACAGCAAAGTGTTTAGTAGAAAAGTAATATGATAGTAGTGGTAACGGTAGCAAAAGGTAACAATAGTAAAAGTAATGTTTTTGGTATTTTGTAGTGATGATAGCAATAGCAATGGAAAAGTAAATAAGCGAAGCACAATATATGGAAAGCTCGTAGGCAATGGATCAGTGATGGAGAATTATGCCGGATGCGGTTCATCATGTAACAGTCATAACCTAGGGCAACAGAACTAGCTCCAGTTCATTAATATAATGTAGGCATGTATTCCGAACATAGTCATACGTGCTTATGGAAAAGAACTTGTGTGACATCTTTTGTCCTACCCTCCCGTGGCAGCGGGGTCCTTACGGAAACTAAGGGATATTAGGGCCTCCTTTTAATAGAGAACCGGAACAAAGCATTAACATATAGTGAATGCATGAACTCCTCAAACTACGGTCATCACCGGTAAGTATCCCGATTATTGTCACTTTGGGGTTAACGGATCATAACACATAATAGGTGACTATAGACTTGCAAGATAGGATCAAGAACACTCATATATTGATGAAAATATAATAGGTTCAGATTTGAAATCATGGCACTCAGGCCCTAGTGACAAGCATTAAGCATAGCAAATTCATAGCAACATCAATCTCAGAACATAGTGGACACTAGGGATCAAACCCTAACAAAACTAACTCGATTACATGATAGATCCCATGCAACCCATCACCGTCCAGCAAGCCTACAATGGAATCACTCACGCACGGCGGTGAGCATCATGAAATTGGTGATGGAGGATGGTTGATGATGACGATGGCGACGGATTCCCCTCTCCGGAGCCCCGAACAGACTCCAGATCAGCCCTCCTAAGAGGTTTTAGGGCTTGGCGGCGGCTCCGTATCGTAAAAGCGATGATTTCTACTCTCTGATTTTTTTCTCCCCGAAACTCAATATATGGAGGTGGAGTTGGAGTCGGAGAGGCAACAGGGGGCCCACGAGGTAGAGGGGCGCGCCCCCACCCTTGTGGCAAGACGGTGGCCCCCCTGGCCTTCATCTTTGGCAGGTATTTTTCTTATTTTCTGAAAAGTGTCTCCGTGAAGTTTCAGGTCATTCCGAGAACGTTTGCTCCTGCACATAAATAACACCATGGTAGTTCAGCTGAAAACAGCGTCAGTCCGGGTTAGTTTCATTCAAATCATGCAAGTTAGAGTCCAAAACAAGGGCAAAAGTGTTTGGAAAAGTAGATACGTTGGAGACATATCACAGCTTATTTCTTATGAGCAGGGAAATATTTTTGAGAGAAGTAATAAATCATATCCTGGGGACTAAGAACACAACCAGGAGCAAGAGAGTTAAACCATATCTTAGCGTCACCCTTTAATGAGAAAGGAAACAATTTAAGAATATAGTAATAGCGATTTTTTCCTCATGAGAAAATAGGGTGGCTATATCATTCAATTTAGTAAGATGTGCCACAATAGTTTCAGATTCATAACCATAGAAAGGATCATATTCAACCAACCTAATTAACTCAGGATCAACAGAGAATTCATAATTCTTATCAATAACAAAGATAGGTGAAGTAGCAAAAGCGGGATCATATTTCATTCTAGCATTCAAGGATTTTTCTTTCAGCTTAGCTAATAATTTCTTGAGATCCTCTCTATTATTGCAAGCAAAGAAGTATCTAGTTGTTTATTCATCCATAACATAACCCTCAGTTACCACAGGTAATTCATATCTAGGGGGGATAATCATAATCTTCAGTTTCAATAATATCATCAGTTTCAGTAAGTTCATTCTCTCTAACCCTAGCAAGTTGTTCATCAAGAAATTCACCTAGTGGCACAATATTATCAAGCAGAGAAGTAGTTTCATCATAAGCATCATGCATAGCGGAAGTGACATCATCAATAAAATGGGACATATCAGAATCAATAGCAAGTGTAGGTATCGCAAGTTTACTCAAAACAGAAGGAGAATCAAGTGTAGAGCTAGATGGTAGTTCGTTACCTCCCCTCGTAGTTGAGGGATAGATCTTGGTTTTGTTGTCTTTCAAATTCCTCATAGTGATCAATAGATATAAATCCCAAGTGACTCAGAGAATAGAGCTATGCTCTAATACGTCCATTTTGCAACATGTTTTCCTACTGTTATTTATGATGTTTTTATCCATAATAATGCTTTTTGGAGTAATTCTAATGCCTTTTCTCTCTTAATATGCAAGGTATACACAAAGAGGATGAATTCCGGTAGCTGGAAATCTGGACGTGGAAAAGCTATGTCAGGCTACCTATTCTACACAACTCCAAACAAGCTGAAACTTCACGGATAATTTTTATGGAATATATGAAGAATATTGGAGCAAATAAGTACCAGAGGGGGCCCACCAGGTGGGCACAACCCACCTGGGTGCGCCGGGGAGCCCAGACGATCCCTAGTGGGTTGTGCTCACCCAGGCCCACCTCCGGTGCCCATCTTCTGGTATATAAGTCATTTTGACCTTGAAAAAATAAGAGGAGGACTTTCGGGATGGAGCGCCGCCGCCTCGAGGCGGAACTTGGGCAGGAGCACTTTTGCCCTCCGGCGGAGCGATTCCGCCAGGGGAACTTCCCTCCCGGAGTGGGAAATCATTGTCCTCATCATCACCAACAACTCTCCCATCTTGAGAAGAGCAATCTCCATCAACATCTTCAACAACACCATCTCATCTCAAACCCTAGTTCATCTCTTGTGTTCAATCTTGTTACCGGAACTATAGATTGGTGCTTGCGGGTGACTAGTAGTGTTGATTACATCTTGTAGTTGATTACTATATGGTTTATTTGGTGGAAGATTATATGTTCAGATCCAATATGCTATTTAATACCCCTCAGATTGTTGGGGTTCTATGGTAGGGTGCGTCGACTGCAAATTAAAATTTTCCTACGCGCAGAACAACCAAGAACATGCTACGGGAGATGGATCACAGATCGTGACCACTAGATGCGCAGTGCCGTGTAGCGAAAGAAGAGTTGGGGCAGCGCGTCCATGTGGATCGTCTCCTCCTCGTCCGATCACCCTCAAATAGCCAGTTGTCAGATCCCTAGTACAGGTTCGCTGGAGTTGCGCAAGTGCACCGCCTCTAACGGTATCCGCGCGTGCAGGAGGAACGTCGTGCGGCGGACTACTAGGTCCGATCACACAACCGACGGCGAGTGGAGGTGTCTATTCGCAACACATGCAAACCCTAGTGACAGTGCCGAAACGATCAACCCCATGAGTGTGCGGCACATCCACTTTATATAGGTGTGCGTCATGGGCTCAGCACTAGGGCCTCGCACGGACCCTAAAGCCCATAAGTTTACTCGGCCACAATCCGAATACAGCTCGGATCACATCCGACCAGTGTCCTCGGATCCGACCTTGTAGGTTCCTTCCCTTAAGCGTGTGACCCCTTAGGTTCAAGCCGGCTTGGTCGCAGTTTGGATCACCTCTGAACTGCATGGTTGGTAGTGGCCCCTAGCAAGGCATGTCGAACACCAAGCAGACTATGAAGCTGGTTAGGTGAACCTGTACATCATACTTCCATTCCTTTTGCCACACGATATATGTTGTCGGGCTCAAGGCGAGTCTGTCATCCTTGTGCTAGCCCGACCTCTTTCTCGTTCCAGTGATGCAGGCCACAAACCGGATTATCTTGTAATCCTTGTCGCATGGCCATGCTTATCCCGGTCGGATCACACGAGGGGCCCAGAGTATATCTCTCCTGATTGGAGGGGAAAATCCCATCTTGGTCGACCATGTCTCGCAACATGGGTCTGGACAAGCCCGAAACCTACCTTTGTAACTACCTAGTCATGGAGTAGCGTTTGGTTGGCCCAAAGCAAGTCTGTCACCATCCCAAGTACATGCGCTAGCTCAGGTCTTAGGACATAGAACGTATGTTGTACTAGAGACTCACAAATGACATGTCGCTGCGTCTCATAGTTGGGTCTGTCCGACTTGGACCTTATCTCGACTCGGATTCGACTACGTCGAATCCGACCAGATCCTTCCAAGTCCATATTATCCAGTTAGCATCCAATGCCCCATGGCTAGTGAGACCAAGCCATCGACCGTGTTATATGCTATTCTAGTTGGCTGCACGTCCACACAACCCTTTCGACTAGGGACCTTTTAGGACAGTCATCATACAATGCATAGTCCCACAAACAAGTCACATACTTGCTGATACACATCATTGATAATGTCCAAGGACTATCTTTATTCATAAACACATAGGAAATATCATCATACATGATTGCCTCTAGGGCATATCTCCAACAGTCTCCCTCTTGCACTAGAGTCAATTAAATACACATCCAATGCCCATAGCTCTAATGTGCCTCTCATGCTTGCATTGTGGAAGTGGCTTAGTCAATGGATCTGCAACATTTCCATCCGTGTGAATTTTGCTTAACTCAACATCACCATTCTTTACGATCTTTCATATCAGGTGATATTTCCGATCTGTGCGCCTGGTCTTGTGGTGATCCCTTGGCTCCTTGGCTTGTGCGATGGCACCAAAATTATTACAATAAAGGTCCAACGGTTTTACCGAGGAATACCAAGATCATCCAGAAAGTTCCGGATCCAAACACCTTCCTTTGCAGCTTCACAAGCCGCAACATATTCGGCTTCTGTGGTAGAATCGGCCACCGTATCTTTCTTGGAACTCATCCAACTCGATGCTCCTCCGTTCATGACATACACGAATCCGGACTGTGATCAACAATCATCTCTGTCGGTTTGGAAACTAGCATCGGCATAACCCCTTATGACGAGCTTTTCCTCACCTCCATAAACTAGGAACATCTCTTTAGTCCTTTTTAGGTACTTCAAAATAGTCTTTACTGCTGCCCAGTGACTCTCACCTGGGTTGGCCTGGTATCTACTTGTTAGGCTTATTGCAAAAGCAACATCAGGCCGTGTACATATCATGGCATACATGATGGATCCAATTGCCAAGGCATACAGAATCCGACTCATCCTGCTTCGCGCATCAGATGTCAAAGGACTCTGAGTCTCGCTTAGCCTTATACCATGTGAGACAGGCAAGAACTCTTTCATGGCCTCACTCATGTTGAATCTCTTCAACACTTTATCTATGTACGTGCTTTGGCTCAAGCCAAGCAGCCTCCTCGATCTATCTCTATAGATCTTGATGCCTAAATGTAAACTGCCTCACCAAGGCCTTTATTGAAAACTTGCCATTCAATGATTCCTTGACCGAGTTCAGCACCGAAACATCACTTCCAATCAATAGTATGTCATCCACATACAAGATCAAAGACACAATCGAGCTCCCACGTAACTACTTGTATAAACAAGCGTCCTCATCGCTTTTGATGAAACCGAGACTAGTGACGACCTCATCAAAACGAATGTTCCAACTCCGAGATGCTTGCCTCAACCAATAAATGGATCTCTTGAGCTTGCATACTTTACTAGTGCTAGTCGGGTCGACAAAACCCTCGGGTTGTATCATATACACGTCCTCGGTTAAATTTCCATGAAGGAAAGCCGTTTTGACATCCATCGGCCATATCTCGTAATCAAAATATGCAGTTATACCTAGTACGATCCTTACTGACTTTAGCTTCGCTACCGGCGAGTAAGTCTCGTCATAGTCAATTCCTTGAACTTGCCCACAACCTTTAGCGACAAGCCTAGCTTTGTGGATCCGAACATTTCCATCCACATCACTTTTCTTCTTAAAGACCCATTTGCAGCCATTGGCCTTTACGCCAGGCGGCGGATCAACCAAGTCCCAGACTTGATTTTCATCCATGGACTTTAACTCGAATCTCATGGCCTCTAGCCATGCCTCGGAATCCGAGCTCACCATCGCTTCCGCATACATGGACGGTTGTCGCATTCTAGCAACAATACATCACACACTCTAAGCAATCTTTCCGACCTCCATGGTTCCGGTGCCGCTTCCACTACAGGTTCCCTGACTGACTCCGTATGATCTCATCACTCGTCGAGCCATCCCCAAGTTGTACTCGAATTTCTTCGAGTCGGACCGTCCTCCCACTATCCTCCCGACTGAGAAACTCTTTCTCCAGGAAACCCCGTTCCGAGCAACAAACACTTTGTTCTCTTCCCAGTTGTAGAAGCTATATCCCAAGGTTTCCCTCGGATATCCCACGAATATGCATTTGTCCGACTTGGGTGTAAGCTTGTCTAACATAAGTCGCTTAACAAATGCTTCACAACCCTAAATCTTTAGAAAAGACAAACTGGGAGTCTTCCTGGTCCACATCTCATGTGGTGTTTTATCTACGGATTTTGATGGTACCCTGTTAAGTGTGAAAGCTGCAGTTTCTAGAGCATACCACCAGAATGACAAGGGTAAATCCGATTTGCTCACCATTGCCAGACCATGTCCAACATAGTCCTATTCCTCCATTCCGACACGCCGTTTCTCTATGGCGTACCCAGAGGTGTGAGCTGAGGTACTATACCTCGGCTTTTCAGATGATCATCAAACTCCTGGCTCATGTACTCACCTCCATGATCAGATTGTAGAAGTTTTAATGTCTTGCTGTGCTGATTCTCAACCTCGTTCTGAAACTCTTTGAACTTTTCAAAAGTTTCCGACTTGTGCCTCATCAAATAGATATATCCATATCTACTCAAGTCGTCGGGAAAAGTCACGAAGTACTGATAGCCACCTCTAGCAGTTGTGCTCATTGGACCACACACATCACTGTGTATAAGTTCCAATAGCTCGGACGCCCTCTGCAACTCGTTGCGAAAGGAGACTTAGTCATCTTGCCGAGCAAGCATGATTCGCATGTCTCGAACGACTCAAAGTCGGACGAAGTTAGGAGTCCATCATCATGGAGCTTCTTCGTGCGTTTCAGACTAATGTGTCTAAGCTGGCAATGCCACAAGTATGTCGGATTTATCTCATTAGGCTTATGCCTCTTGACATTCACGTTATAGACCTCTTCCTGTTCTAGATTTAATATAAATAGCCCATCAACAATGGGTGCATAGCCGTGGAACATACCATTCAAATACAACGAACAACCATTCTCCTTTAAATTGAATTCATAACCCTGACTCATCAAGCATGAGGTGTAAATAATGTTCTGACTAAGTCCAGGAATGTAATAACAATTATTCAATTCCAAAATAAATCCAGAAGGAAGTTGGAGCTGCGTCGTGCTGACTTCCAACGCAGCAACTCTTGCTTTGTTGCCGACCCTGATGTCAATCTCCCCTTGTTCCACACGCCTAGTTCTTACCAGCCCCTGCATCGAGTTGCAAATATGAAGAACCGATCTGGTATCAAATACCCAAGAGCTACTAGGTATGTCAGCAAGGTAAATGTCTATAACATATGCAACAAGTGTACCTTTTCCTGAAGAAGCATTTCTGGCCTTCTTGCCATGCTCTGCAAGCCACTTGCTACAGTTCCTCTTCCAGTGACCGGTGTCCTTGCAATGATAGCAAATTGTCTTTGCGTCCGATCCAGACTTCGGCGCAGCGGTGGAGGTTACCATCTTCGTGCCCTTTTCCTTAGCCTTCTTCTTAGACCAACTCTTCTTGAACTTAGCCGATTTCTGCACCATCAACACTTGATGTGTGCCTTTCTTAATATCCTGCTCTGCCACCTTAAGCATCCCATGCAATTCAGTGAGCTTCTTATCGATGCCATGTATATGATTGTTCGAGATGAACGTCCCATAGCTAGGCGGAAGAGAACCCAGAACTGCATCAGTAGCCAGCTCATCCAAGAGCAGGAAGCCCAAAAGATCCAAAACTTGCACATATCCGATCATCTTGATCACATGTGGGCTCAGTGGATCACCTTCGTTCAGCTTGCAATCCATCAAGGATCGCCAGACGTCGAACCTTTCGGTCCTAGCCTATGTCTGAAACATGCTCTTGAGAATTTCAATCATATCGTAAGCCTCAACTTTTTTGAAATGTTGTTGCAAATCGGGCTCCATACAAGCCAGCATTAGACAACTGATCTCCGTCGATTCATCAACGAGTTTCTGGTAGGCGTTCTTAACTGTGGCACTAGCATTATCGGCAGGTTCCACTGGAAGTGGATCCTCTAGAACTTGTTCCTTTTTATCTTGCTTGAGAACAATTCTCAGATTTCTATACTAGGTGGTAAAGTTTATTCCATTCAGTTTATCCTTTTCCAGAAGTGATTTCAATGCAAAGTTGGGTTGAGCAGGTGGTGCCATTGATCTACAACAGAAAATATGCAATCACTAAGCAATGTGTTTATGTAGAGTAATTCAAGCCTTACATATAAATACTCCCACTGAAGTTGGCATCCCTCTGCAAACTCTCAGTGATTCAGGATCCGACTAGCACATGCGACTAGTGAGCTTTAGCATCACTGCTAGATAGCATGCCTATCCGGTAAGCAACTCCTTGCTAATCGTATCTCTATATGACTCCTGTCGGTCAGGAAGGTATCTCATACCCCAGCCCCCAACCTTCTTTGCCACAAGGCCCAAAACTGTTTTGATAGCCTTGTCAAGTTAACCTGACGTAGTGCATGTCTGTGTCTGACACGAACCCTTCAGTTCAAGGACACCTAGCAGCACCCCAATTTTATGAGCCCACTACTAGATGTACTTGACGTGGGAAGGTGCAACATCGGGAATGGCAAATTTCTTGATATTAATGAGGGATCTTTCTATCATTCTAACATGCATAGCAAAACAAGAAGCATAACAATCACAAATAAAACGTATATTGTGAAATAGTATGGCTCCTTCATGGCAGTTCTTCCAGGTCGGCTCTGACTCCGATGACCATCCAGGACCTCCATCTTGTTTGTCATGCTGGGACGCCAAGCTACCAACCTGATCTCTATAATCCAACTACTACAAATAGTACTGAATTTTACATAGAGTCACAAGTCGACACGCAGGTCATTATCCATTATAATGACAACACTTTGGCTCCTGCCGGCTGACAAACATGACACGCATGCCATGTATAAATTACACACATGCATCACATACACATGAGCCATATGTCGTGGTTCTAACTCTGACAGTGATGTAGGGGGGGGTGTATCGAGAGGCTAGATCTCAGCTATTGGGAAGTTGTAAACACACGAGGATTACGAGTTTAGGCCCTTCTCGGAGGAAGTAATAGCCCTACGTCTCGGTGCCCGGAGGCGGTTGATTGGATTATGTGTGTATGAATAACAGGGCTGCGAACCCTTCATATACTGAGGAGGGGGGTGGCTTATATAGAGTTCGCCGGTCCTCTCCTGCCCTCAGTAATGTAGGTTTAAGGTACATTTAAGGTTGGGCATTACTGGTAACGCCCCTAATAAAAAGTGCTATAATGACCATATAGACTACTAAATAACTGACCGTTTGCCTGCGGAGTGACTTTAGGTCTCCTGGCAGTCGAGTGGTTGGCTTCATGGTCGAGTGATAGCTTCTTGGTCGAGTGTCTTGAACCCGTCGAGTGGGATACCTTCAAGTCGATTGAAAGGTGACTTCTTCTAGGGATGTCCTTGGGTAGGGCTCTTTGGACAGGTCCGTGCCCCTACCCTAGGTACATAGCTTCATCATTAGCCCCCGAATGGATCAAGGTTTGAGTGGGGAAAGAGTTGGAGATCCTTCCGACTGGTTCTTTGGGCTACATGAGTGCCTCGTTTTGGGTCAATCGTCACGGATGACGTCATCAACCTCTTCCAGTCGCCTTGATCCATTCCAGGCCTTTTGTCGAGTGAATTTCTTTACTTGTGACATACCGAGTGTCGGCGCGAGCGGGGTCTTCTGTTTTGACAAGTTGTTTTGCATCCCGCGGATGTCGTGGGATTCGGATTTCGGGAAGCGCGCGGGACGGGAGTGGCCGCAGTAATCGGAAGCGATAAAGCGGAAGCTCCTAGATTTCCGTGCCACCTTTTTCGCCACGTACTGCGCGCGCGTCCGCTGCAGGATTTGATTGGATTGCCTGGGCCTACCAGTCAGCCACTTGGGAGCGGCCTCTTATAAGTAGCCGGCTCGGGGTTTCCAAACAGTGTGCTCTCTTCTTCCTCTCTCCCTTCGCAAGCTCCTCCGCCACCTCCGCTCTCACCCTAGCGCCGCAGACCCGTGCGAGATTTGCCGGCGACGATGGCGAAGGACAAGACATCCACTCTGGAGCGCGCGAAGAAGGCGGCGGCGCAGGGGAAAGGGAAGAGATCTGCTCGGGGCGGATCTTCCTCAAGGTCTGCTCTGCCCCGCGGCTGGATCCAGGGCGACTGGATGCCGTCGATGATCCGGCAAGAAGACCTCGACGACATGGTCGAGGGGGGAGTCATTCCCCACGAAGCTGCGCGTCTCCCGGGGAGAGAGATCGAACCTCAGCCTCGCGATGGTGAGTGTGTGCTCCTAGCCACCCATATCGACCGAGGGTTTTCTCTGCCGCCCCATCCTTTTTTCCGGAGATTTCTGAACTTCTTCGGAGCGCAGCTCCACCACTTCACTCCCAACTCCATCGTATATCTTGCTGCTTTCATTTCCATGTGTGAGGGTTTCTTGGGTTGCCGCCCCCATTGGGGACTCTTCAAGCACATCTTTACCTGCCGTTCACAATCGGTCAAGAAGGCCAAGTCGAGTGACGAAAGGACGCAGGTGATTCAGCTGTGCGGGGGCCTGGCGATCCAGATGAGGGGAAAGAGTTGTTTTCCATCTATCATTTTCCCGGAGTTGGTCCGCGGTTGGCAGGCGACCTGGTTTTATTGTCAAGACCAGGCGACCCCAGGGCAGTCGACCGGACTTCCCCCTTTCTCTCTCGACCGAGCTGAAAAACCTGCTTCTCTGAAAGTGACGCTGGAGGAAAAGGCCCAAGTCAAAGTACTGGCTGGTCGAGTGGTTGAGCTTGTCCGTGAGGGCGTGACTGGTATGGACTTGCTGGAGGTCTTCCTCCGGAGGCGCATCCAACCGCTCCAGGCTCGTGACCACCCGATGTGGCTGTACTCGGGTCTCGACGACACCACTCGGGTCCACTCGGAGGAGGTTACTGACGAGATGCTGGAGGGGTGACTGTCGAGCATCACGGGGAACAAAGACAACCCCCGAGGAGCCAGGAGAGTAATTTCACTCGACCACTCGTATGACGTGGACCAGGTATGTCTGTATGCTCCTGACTGAGATCTTGTTTTCTTCATTGGTCTTCTTTGAGTAGGTCAATTGACTTTCGTCTTGTCTGTTGTTTTCCAGGCGACTACCGAGATGTACTCGACGCCCAACGGGGCACAGGGGCCAACTGAGGAAGGGGAGGCGAGCGGAGGTGAGAGCGGAGACGATCGAGGCGAGTGGGAGTCCGACGGTGAAGGAGAGGGAGGCGACGACGTCGACTCCAGCGAAGAGGAGGAGGAGGAGGTTGAACCCCCCCCTCCCCGCCCGGAGGGGCGATCCAAGCTCACAAACGACCCAGCGCGGGAGCGTGGTAGGGCGACTGCTCCTGTTGGGCAGTCGTCGAAACGCCCTCGGACCTCTTCTCCTACGCCGACTGGAAAGGCTCCCAAGCACCCACGCGCGATGCCGTCCAAGCTGCCCAAGGCTCTGCCCAAGATGAAGATGGCCGTCCCCACCATTTCTGGGTAATAATAAAACTTGTTTTCCTTTGTCGACCGTGGACAGATCCTTGGTCGATTCATTGAGCCAACTGACTGACTTTCGAGACTTGCAGTGCTGCTACTTCTGAGATCTCTGCCAAGGATGACGACCAAGAGATGGAGGACGCTGTTACCTCCAACCCTGGTACGACTACTGACGTTCCGCTTTGAGTCGACTGAATATTTATTGCAACTCTGGTCGATTGAATGTTTCCCTTGTAGCCCCTCCTCATGTTATCGACCTCCCGGATGACGACGACAACGAACCGCTAAGAGTGAGGAGGAACAAGAGGGCGTCGGCTGACAAGACCCCCCAATCTGCTCCGACGTCTGAGGCCGTAGCTCGGGATGGTGGTGACACCGCTCGGGCTTCTGTGACTTTTGCCATTCCTCTGACAAGTGTGCAGCCTTCGACGTCGACTGCGGATCCACCTTCGCTTTTTGCCGCCTACCCTGTCCCTGAGGACCAAGCGGCTGCCGCAAAAGAGGCTATACGCCAGGCGGGGATCATGATGGAGCAAGTGAAGGTGGCTCGGGAGGCCAGCCAAGCAGCTTATGACGCGAGCTCGGCTCTTCAGAGCAACGTCCAGGTCAGTCGACTCAACACTTGGTCTGTTATGATATGCTGTTTGAAGAATCTCTTTTCCGAAGATATTTGTATCTGTACACCCACTGGGTGTGTCTGCCAATTCTTGGACGAGTGGGGGCACGCTAAGTGCACCCACTGGGTGTAGTCCCCGAGACTACGGTGGACTGCTGGCAGTCGACTGTAGTCTTTATATTGTGTTGCTGTAGCTGTATTTCTTCACTCGGTCTGGTCAGGCCATGTCGAATGGGACTGTATCCAGTCGACTGCGGGCAGTCGACTTTTTTTTTACAGTGGGGGCACGCTGAGTGCACCCACTGGGTGTAGTCCCCGAGACTACTGTCGAATGTTCTTGATTCGGCTGTAGTCTTAGAAACGTTATCATGCAGATCCAGCTCAACCTTAACTTGAAGCTTGCTCAGGAGAATTTGAAGAAGGCGCAAGAAGAAGCAAAAGGTATGGCTGGTAAGGTTCTCCATTCTTGACGAGTGGCTTTTCTTTCTTGTCCATTCTTGATGTTGATTTCACTCGACGCGCCGCAGATAAACTGGAGGAAGCTCTGAAGAAGAAGGATCAAGATCTTGCAGAGGCACAGAAGGAGGTCTTGGACAAAACGAGGCTTGCTGAAGAGAAAATGGCCTCGGTCGGAGCTCTTGAGCAGGAGAACTCCAGACTGAAAGCTGCTCTCGAGGTAGCCAATCAAGAGGTCAGCCGACTGAAGAACGACAACGTGGCTCTGCACGACAAGGTAGGTGAGCTGGCGGGGAAGAGGAACGATCTAGAGGCTTATCTCGATGGACTCGCCAAGAAGCTGTCCGTCGTGCTCGAAGGTAATTACTCTGCCCCGACTATCTTGCAGTTACCAAGTCTGTGTAGGGTCACTGTCTTATTCTTGAATCGTGTTTGCAGAATTCTGTCAGAACTTTGAAGAGGAGACCAGTCGAGTGGAGCCAGGCTTGGACCCTGCTAACTCCCTTGTGAAGGACGAGGCTACAATGAACGTGCTCCGTCTGGAGTCTCGTATTGCCAGCGTGGTTGACTATCTTGCTCGACTGAAGGGTGCGATGTCGCGGATCGACACATCACTCTGGCCTGGGACGACGCTTCAGAACGACCTCGAGTCCCTGATGGCTCGACTTAATGAAGTCCCAGGTCGAGTGGCGGAATGGAAGAAATCTTCTGCTAGATGTGGTGCTGATGTCGCTCTGTCTCTGGTCCGCGTCCATTGCAAGGAGGCGCGAGAAGAAAAGCTGGCCGCCATCCAAGTTGCCAATACCAGGAAGCACAACTTTCAAGACTTCATGGAGACTTTCATTGCTGCTGCCACTCGTATTGCAGACGGGATCGACTTGGACGAGTTCGTCGCCCCTTCCAGTCCTCCTCCTGAGGAATGAAAAACTTTTATGCTTCACTTTAAATTTGCCTCGGAATGCCGAGTGGATTTGTAACCGTTAAACTCTGCCGAGCCGAGGGCTCGAGTACTTTGATCTGAGGTCTGGGACCTTTTAGGCTTTATCTGAACTTGATTTCTCTTTGAATATCTTCATGGTTTGATCCGTCGAGTGGAATCGATCTTCACTCGGAATAACCTTGTATTTGCGGCAACTCCGAAGGAGAAGGTAGCAGTCGACTTGCGCCTCGTCGTCCTTGCGGATTGGGTTGTGTCCTGTATTAGTCTAAGCCACTGGGAGGTTTGCTCTCACTCAGAGGGGTGTTGGTTGAACACGTAGCAAGCACGTGGGCGCAGCGTAACCCGTGGAGGGGTCTGGGGTCTCTCACTATATTATAACTTATATCATCTCTTCTATCTATATCTCGAGTGGAACTTAGGCGATGTACTTGTCCTGCAGCTAAAGCTCCTTTTTGTATTGTCCGTGGGGAGAGTGGTGGGCTCGGCCAGCTGCGGGGGTGAGATGTCAGGAGGGTGTAGGGTGGGCGGGACTGCCTGACTCAGCGAAGCTCTAAAGTGGGAGAACTAGGCGAGTGACGTGACTGCAGCTAGAGCCCGCGCGATGGGCATTGTCCACTCGGTAGTATTTTTTCGAACTTAGGCGAGTGCCTGACTGCAGCTAAGTCTCTTAGTGGAGCTAAGACTTAGGCGAGGTACTGGACTGCAGCTAAGCCCCCGAGTGGGAGGTTTGCTCTCCACTCGGTAGGATTTTTAGACACTTAGGCGAGCACTGGGCTGCAGCTAAGCCCCGAGTGGGAGGTCTCTCCGCTCGGTAGGATTTTTCAAACTTAGGCGAAACGGATTCGCAGCTAAGTCACCCACTGGGGGATTTCGTATGCAAACAAAAGTGACAGCAATTATTGGAACACTCTTGTCTTTGATAAAAATGAACTGCAGAAATTTTTTCTTATTACATCTCGTCCAAGGGAGAACTCAAGTGTAAAAGGGGCGGAGCAGTTCCGCATTCCAAGCTCGTGTCGTCGATCTGGCGATCAACATTGTAGAGGTGATATGCTCCATTGTGGAGGACTCTGGTGACGATGAAGGGGCCTTCCCAAGTAGGAGCAAGTTTGTGTGGTTTCTGTTGATCCACTCGGAGGACCAAATCTCCTTCTTGGAAGGCTCGGCTCTTCACATTTCTGGCATGGAATCGACGCAAGTCTTGCTGATAGATGGTCGATCTGATCATAGCCATTTCCCTCTCCTCCTCTAGGAGGTCGACTGCGTCTTGCCGGGCTTGCTCTGCTTCGTCTTCGTTATAAAGCTCGACTCTGGGGGCGTTGTGAAGTAGATCACTCGGCAGGACGGCTTCGGCTCCGTAAACCAGAAAGAATGGCGTTCTTCCAGTCGACCGGTTCGGGGTGGTCCTCAGTCCCCACAAAACTGACGGAAGCTCGTCGACCCAAGCGCCTGCTGCGTGCTTGAGATCACGCATCAGTCGAGGCTTCAGTCCTTTGAGAATTAGACCATTTGCTCTTTCAGCTTGTCCATTCGACTGGGGATGCGCGACCGACGCGTAGTCGACTCGTGTGCCTTGAGAGGCGCAAAAAGCTCTGAACTTGTCTGAATCGAAGTTTGACACATTGTCAGTGATGATGCTATGCGGGACTCCATATCTGAATATCAACTCTCTGATGAAACTGATAGCAGTGCTAGCATCAAGATTTTTGATAGGCTTGGATTCAATCCATTTGGCGAACTTGTCGACTGCCACAAGCACATGTGTGAATCCGCTCCTGCCTGTTCTCAGTGGACCAACCATGTCCAGTCCCCAAACAGCGATGGGCCAGATGAGTGGAATGGTCCTCAGGGCTGATGCTGGCTTGTGCGACATGTTGGAGTAGAACTGGCAGCCTTCACACTTTTCGACTATCTCTTTCGCCATTTCGTTTGCCCTGGGCCAGTAAAAACCTGCTCGGTATTCTTTGGCCACGATGGTCCGAGAGGACGCATGGTGACCACAGGTCCCCGAGTGGATATCATCAAGGATTATCTGACCTTCTTCTGGCGTTATGCACTTCTGACCGATTCCAGTTGCGCTTTCTCTATACAACTGTCCTTTTATGACTGTTCAAGGATCATCTGACCTTCTTCTGGCATTATGCACTTCTGACCGATTCCAGTTGCGCTTTCTCTATACAACTGTCCTTTTATGACTGTGAAAGCTTTAGATCGACGGACGATCTGTCGAGCCTCTTCTTCGTCCTCTGGAAGTTCTTTCCTCAAGATATACGTGATGTATGGTATCGTCCAGTCGGGAGTGATAGCCAAGACCTCCATGACTAGGTCGACCACAGCAGGAATTTCGACTTCAGTCGGATCTGTGGCACTTTTCGGTTGTGGGGCTTCCTCTATAAAAGGATCCTCCTGGACTGACGGCGAGCGGATGTGCTCCAAAAACACATTGATGGGAATGGCTTCTCTCTTGGAGCCTATCTTTGCCAGATCATCAGCTGCTTGATTTTTCAGTCGGGGGATGTGATGAAGCTCTAACCCCTCGAATTTCTTTTCTAGCTTTCTTACTGCGTTGCAGTAGCCAGTCATAGATGGGCTTCTGACGTCCCACTCCTTCATCACCTAATTAACCACCAAATCTGAGTCGCCGTAGACCATGAGGCACCGGACGCCGAGTGAAATGGCCATGCGTAACCCATACAAGAGTGCTTCATATTCTGCTTCATTATTGGAGGAATCGAAGTGAATCTGGAGAACATATCTGAGCTTATCTCCTCGGGGGGAGACCAATACTACCCCAGCACTGGAACCATTCAGCATCTTAAATCCATCGAAGAACATGGTCCACTGCTCCGAGTGAACTTGAGTCGGAAGCTGCTGTTCAATCCACTCGGCGACGAAATCTGCAATTGCCTGGGACTTGATAGCCTTCTTTGCTTCAAACTTGATATCTAGGGGAAGGAGTTCAATCGCCCACTTCGCCACTCGACCAGTTGCATCTCTGTTGTGCAAAATCTCTGACAGTGGAGCGTCGCTGACGACTGTAATGGAATGGTCAGAGAAGTAGTATGCAACCTTCTTCGTGGTCATGTAAATCCCATATACAAGCTTCTGGTAATGGGGACATCTTTGCTTCGAAGGAGTCAAAACTTCAGACACATAATATACTGGGCGCTGAACTCTGAAGGCCTTTCCTTCTTCTTCCCGCTCGACCATAAGTATTGTACTGACAACTTGTCCCGTGGCCGCAATGTAAAGCAGCAGAGGCTCTTTACTGATTGGGGCAGCAAGCACCGGCTAGGTGGAGAGCAGAGCTTTGAGCTCTGCGAACGCTGCATCAGCCTCTGGAGTCCACTCGAACTTGTTAGACTTCTTCACCAGTCGGTAAAGAGGCAACGCCTTTTCACCGAGACGAGAAATGAATCGACTTAGAGCGGCCAAGCAACCTGTAAGCTTCTGGACATCGTGTACACGCACAGGGCGCTTCATCCGGAGTATGGTGCCAACTTTCTCGGGATTGGCGTCGATTCCTCGTTCGGAAACGAGGAAACCGAGTAACTTTCCACCTGGAACTCTGAATGTGCACTTTGATGGATTGAGCTTGATATCATATCTCTTGAGGTTAGCAAAGGTTTCGGCAAGGTCAGTCAGTAGGTCGGAACCTTTCCGTGACTCAACCACAATATCATCCATGTATGCTTCTACGTTCCAACTGATCTGAGTGAGCAAACACTTCTGAATCATCCTCATGAACGTGGCTCCAGCATTCTTGAGGCCAAAGGGCATGGTGATGTAACAGAAGCATCCGAATGGGGTGATGAAAGCCGTTTTGATCTCGTCGGGTCCATGCAGACGGATCTGATGGTACCCTAAATAAGCATCTAGAAAAGACAAACGCTCACACCCCGCGGTCGAGTCGACTACCTGGTCGATGCGGGGGAGGGGGAATGATCTTTCGGGCAGGCCCGATTGATATGTTTAAAGTCAACGCACATGCGAAGTGAGTTGTCCTTCTTGGGGACCATGACAACATTGGCGAGCTACTCGGAGTGGTAAATCTCTCGGATGAACTCCGCTGCTAAGAGCCGAGCCACCTCCTCGCCAATAGCTTTCCTCTTCTGGACGGCGGACCGTCATAGATGTTCTTTCACAGGCTTGAACTTCGGGTCGACTCATAGACGGTGCTCAGCCAGCCCCCTTGGAACTCCAGGCATGTCAGAAGGCTTCCATGCGAAGACGTCCCAGTTCTCACGGAGGAACTGGATGAGCGCTTCTTCCTATTTGGAGTCGAGCGTCATTGAGATGTGAGTCGGGGCAGCATCGGGGTCGGTCGGGTGAATGTGAACTGGCTTAGTTTCACCGGACGACTGAAAAGCTGATTCTGAAGCTGGCTTCTTGGCTCGCAGCAATTCACTCGGATCGGCAGTCTTCTGGTACTCTTGCAGTTCGACTACTGACATCTGAGCATCAGCGATCTTTGATCCTTTCTGAAAACACTCCTCTGCTTTCTTCCGATTGCCTGTAACGGTGATCACACCTCTGGGGGCATCTTCAACTTGAGATACACGTAGCACGGTCGAGCCATGAAGCGTGCATAAGCTGGCCTACCCAAAATGGCATGATAAGCACTTTGGAAGTCCACAACCTCAAATGTCAACTTTTCCTTGCGGTAATTCTTTGAATCACCGAAGACCACATCGAGAGCAATCTGGCCGAGTGACTCGGCTTTCTTTCCAGGAATGACTCCATGGAAACTCATGTTGCTGGCACTGAGCCTGGACATTGGAATGCCCATCCCTTTCAATGTTTCAGCATACAATATGTTCAGGCCACTGCCACCATCCATCAGGACTTTGGTCAGTCGAGTGCCTTCGACAACTGGGTCGACCACCAAAGCTTGCCTCCCAGGGGTGGCAATGTGCGTAGGGTGATCAGACTAGTCGAATGTGATGGCAGTCTGAGACCACTTCAGATAACTGGGTGTTGTCGGAGCAACCATATTCACCTCACGGTTAATGACTTTCAGTCGACTTTTGCTTTCGACATCAGCAAAAATCATCAGGGTGGAATTGATTTGGGGGTATCCATCGTCACTATCTTCCTTGTCCTCAACTCTGTCCGACTCTTTTTCCTTATCTTTGGACTGTTTGCCCTGAAACTGCTGGATCAGGAGCCGGCACTGTCGAGTGGTATGCTTTGGGTAAATAAAATTACCCTCTTCATCTTTCTTGGTGTGGATGTGACATGGCAAATCCAAAACATCATTTCCATCTTGATCCTTGACTTTCTTGGGCTTCCAAGGGCCTTTGGGTTTTCCCTTGAAATTTCCCTGGGTTACGGCCAGGGCCTCCCCAAGGGCGGCTGGCTCGGCCTTCCGCTTCTGTTTCTGACTGGAGTTTCCTCCGGTTTCTTGGGCGACTGCCTTGTGCTTGCCACTCTGGAGTCGATCTTCATCTTCACCATTAGCGTACTTGGTGGCAATCTCCATCATCCGGTTCAGAGACATCTCTCCAGTTCAATCGAACTTTAGATTCAATTCTCTGTATTTAACGCCTTCTTTAAAGGCACAAACTGCTTGATGGTCAGGCACATTCTCAACTGTGTGATGCAACGTGATCCACCTCTGGATGTAATCCCTCAGAGTTTCATTCGGTTTCTGTATGCAAGAGCACAATTCTGTAAGGCCTACGGGTCGCTTGCATGTTCCCTCAAAGGTTGTGACAAACACTCGGGAGAGGTCCTCCCAAGTGTAGATGCTGCTGGGTGCCAACTGATTTAGCCACGCTCTGGCTGAGCCCTCTAACATGAGAGGCAAATGCTTCATGGCCACCTCATCATTGCCACCGCCAATCTGTACAGCCACTCGGTAATCTTCGAGCCAAGTGTCAGGCTTAGACTCACCAGTGAACTTGCTGACTCCAGTCGCCAACCTGAAGTTGGGAGGAATCACTGCGGCTCTGATGGCTCGACTGAAACACTCTAGCCCCGAAACATGTACTCTGCTGCCGGCAGGCGCATCTCTGTTGTGGCCTTCCCGATGAGCTCTATTCCTGTCAACCAAACCTTGAACGAGAATAGATCTCGCGTCAAAGCCTGGGTCCCTGGGGTCGACTGGAATCCTCTGCCCAACACTATGAGGGCGCCTGTCATCTCGATGTCGAGGCGCATATGACCCACTCCTCGGGGGAGGGGTTGGCACTCGACGTCGATCATCACGATCGGATCGGTGATCATACTGCTCATTCCTTCTGTACTGATCATGCCGGTCACCACGTCCCTCACGCCTCGGGGGCGATCTCGGGCTGTGAGCCGACTGGACTGTATCTATTGCAACGGATCGATTATGGATCCTATTCCGCGACTGAGAAACAGCGGAATTCTGGTTTCCCGCCGCCCGGAGCAATGCTCTGATCTGCAACAAGCCCCTGCCAGCCTCCGACTGGGAGGGCTGAATCGATTCCGCGATACGGGCCGCGGTGGCCAAATTCTGAAATGGGGTTCGGTATACCTGCGTCGGCGGGAAGAGCTGACGTCGACTAGACTCGGGAGCCCGCTGACGCGCTTGTTCGTCGAGAGCTCGCTGGAGATTCTCCAGTCGAGTGCGCTCGGCCAAGTTAGCCAAGCGCGCGTCCTCCAAGGCCTGGGCCTCGGGGGTCTCTCCGACGATAGGAGTGTGGAGCGCGTCCATGTTCCGGCGGCGAAGCTCCTCTCGCTGTAATGACGTGAGAGGTTCGGGGAGATACTCATCGTGGGGATGCGATGGGTCGCCCCCACCTGCGCCTCCATCAGCGCGAGGGAAACCGGGAGGACTGTGCGTTCCATCGACCACCAGAACCTCAGCCGCTGGGTCGCTGCTGTCGCACTTGGATGCGGTCTCCGCGGAGCCAGTCGAACAGGCCACAGAGGGATTCGTCGGGCTCGATTGCCGCGACTTGTGGGGCGGCCGACTGGCGAGCCACGGCATGCCTCACCCACCTCTGAAGTCTCGACCGACCGGAGCGCTTGCGCCGGTGGGAGACAGAGCGGGGAGATGACACGGGGGCCGACCGATACTGGGTCGACTGCTGCCGCAGGAGGACACCACGAACGCATGCGCGGAAAAGCGTCGCACCGCGGACGGGGAGCGCGTCGATGTCGAGTGGTGCCTCCTGAAGCCAGGCGGAGTCATCGGCGATGAACGTGAGCGCGCCGAGGCGGATCTCGCGGCCCTCCACCAAAACTCCGCACGAAACCATGATCAAAGGGATCGGAAAAATCGCAACTTCTCCAATCAGGCGCTAAGATTCCTGCCCCACAGTGGGCGCCAACTGTCGTGGTTCTAACTCTGACAGTGATGTAGGGGGTGTGTATGGAGAGGCTAGATCTCAGCTATTGGGAAGTTGTAAACACACGAGGATTACGAGTTCAGGCCCTTCTCGGAGGAAGTAACAGCCCTACGTCTCGGTGCCCGGAGGCGGTCGATTGGATTATGTGTGTACTGAGGAGGGGGGTGGCTTATATAGAGTTCGCCGGTCCTCTCCTGCCCTCAGTAATGCAGGGTTTAAGGTACATTTAAGGTTGGGCATTACTGGTAACGCCCCTAATAAAGTGCTATAATGACCATATAGACTACTAAATAACCGACCGTTTGCCTGCGGAGTGACTTTAGGTCTCCTGGCAGTCGAGTGGTTGGCTTCATGGTCGAGTGATAGCTTCTTGGTCGAGTGTCTTGAACCCGTCGAGTGGGATACCTTCAAGTCGATTGAAAGGTGACTTCTTCTAGGGATGTCCTTGGGTAGGGCTCTTTGGACAGGTCCGTGCCCCTACCCTAGGTACATAGCTTCATCACCATACTATTCACATCAAACCTACAAAACAAAGTTACGCATAGAATCACATTCTACCGGTTTGAGTGATCGTGTATGAAATACAAGGCGCTACACACACGGCGGTCGTTAAAATAAGGTAGGGTGCGTCGACTGCAAATTTAAATTTTCCTACACGCAGAACAACCAAGAACATGCTACGGGAGATGGATCACAGATTGTTACCACCAGACGTGCAATGCCGTGCAGCGGAAGAAGAGTTGGGGCAGCACGTCCGCGTGGATCGTCTCCTCCTCGTCCGATCACCCTCGAACAGCCAATCGTCAGATCCCTAGTACAGGTTTGCCAGAGCGGCGCAAGTGCACCGCCTCTAATGGTATCCATGCGTGCAGGAGAAACGTCGTGCGGCGGACTACTAGGTCCGATCACACAACCGACGATGAGTGGAGGTGTCTATTCACAACACATGCAAACCCTAGTGACATCACCGAAACTATCAACCCCATGAGTGTGCGGCACCTCCACTTTATATAGGCGTCCATCATGGGCTCAACACTTGGGCCTCGCACGGACCCTAAAGCCCATAAGTCTACTCGGCCACAATCCGAATACAGCTCGGATCACATCCGACCAGTGTTCTTGGATCCAACCTTGTAGGTTCCTTCCCTTAAGCGCGTGACCCCTTAGGTTCAAGCCGGATTGGTCGCAGTTCGGATCACCTCTGAACTGCATGGTTGGTAGAGGCCCCTAGCAAGGCATGCTGAACACCAAGCAGACTATGAAGCTGGTTAGGAGGACATGTACATCATACTTCCATTCCTTTTTGCACACGATATATGTTGTCGGGCTCAAGGCGAGTCTGTCATCCTTGTGCTAGCCCGACCTCTTTCTCGTTCTAGTGATGGCGACCACAATCCGGATTATCTCATAATCCTTGTCACATGGCCATGCTTATCCTAGTAGGACCACACGAGGGGCCCAGAGTATATCTCTCCTGATCGTAGGGGCAAATCCCATCTTGCTCGACCATGTCTCGCAGTATGGGTCTCGACAAGCCCGAAACCTACCTTTGTAACTACCCAGTCATGGAGTAGCGTTTGGTTGGCCCAAAGCAAGTCTGTCACCATCCCGAGTACATGCGCTAGCTCAGGTCTTAGGACATAGAACGTATGTTGTACTAGAGACTCACAGATGACATATCGCTGTGTCTCATAGTTGGGTCTGTCCAACTCGGACCTTATCTCGACTTGGATTCGACTACGTCGAATCCGACCAGATCCTTCCAAGTCCATATTATCAAGTTAGCATCCAATTCCCCATGGCTAGTGAGACCAAGCCCTCGACCGTGTTATATGCTAGTATAGTTGGTTGCGCGCCCACACAACCCTTTCGACTAAGGACCTTTTAGGACAGTCATCATAGAATGCATAGTCCCATAAACAAGTCACATACTTGCTGGTACACATCATTGATAATATCCAAGGACTATCTTTATTCATAAACACATAGGAAATATCATCATAGATGATTGCCTCTAGGGCATATCTCCCACACTGATCATGAGCATGTTTATCATTTATGAGTAGTTACTTTTGTTCTTGAGGTCACGGGATAAATCATGTTGCAAGTAATCATGTGAACTTGATATGTGTTTGATATTTTGATAGTATGTTGTGATACCCTCGATTCAATCATACACTAATCATACACGCAAATGTGTACGATCAAGATCATGGACTCATGGGAAGATATCACAACACAACTCTAGACACAAATTAAAATAATACAAGCTTTATATTACAAGCCAGGGGCCTCGAGGGCTCGAATACATAAGCTCGAATATACAAGAGTCAGCGGAAGCATCCATATCTGAGTACAGACATAAGTTGAACAAGTTTGCCTTCAGAAGGCTAGCACAAAAGCATCTACAATCGAAAAGGCAAGGCCTCCTGCCAGGGATCCTCCTAACTAATCCAAGTCGTCAGCGGCCATCATGTAGTAGTAGGCTGTAACACCCTCGATGCGACTATAACTCCCACATGTCGAGGCACGACTTAGAGACATAATCGCATTGAAGGCATATGTCGCAAGTTAGGCAATCTTCACAACATCCCATGTAATATATAGATAATAAAAGGGGAGATAACATAGTTGGCTTACACTCGCCACGTCAATCAAGTACATAAAATAACATTACATCATTCAAACACTCATGGCCCGACTACGGCGCCAAAATAAAAGATAACCTAACATGTGACACGGTCCCGATCACCCCCAACTGGGCACCACTACTGATCATCAGGGAAAGACACGTACTATCGTTGAGAGTCCTCATCGAACTCCCACTTGAGCTCGAGCGCGTCACCTGGAGCGGAATCATCAGGCCCTGCATCTGGTTTAATAGTAAACTGTGAGCCACAGGGACTCAGCAATCTCGCACCCTCGCGATCAAGACTATTTAAGGTTATAGGTAAGGCAAGGTAAAATATGTGGAGCTGCAGCAAGAGACTAGCATATATGGTGGCTATCATGTTCGCAAAAGAGAGCGGGAAGAGGAGGCAAAGCGCGATCGAATAACTAGAGAGAAACCTGCGCAGACATTACTCCAACACCGTGTCCACTTCCCGGACTCCGCCGAGAAGAGGCCATCACGGTAACACACTCAGTTGATTCATTTTAATTAAGTTAAGGTTAAAGTTGTCTACAACCGGACATTAACAAATTCCCATCTGCCCATAACCGTGGGCACGGCTTTCGAAAGTTCAAATCCCTGCAGGGGAGTCCCAACTTAGCCCATGACAAGCTCTCACGGTCAACGAAGGAATAGACCTCCTCCCGAGATGTTCCGATCAGACTCGGTATCTCGGTTCTTCAAGACACTTCGACAGGTTAAAACAAATCCAGCAACACAGCCCGAATGTGCCGACAAATCCCGATAGGAGCTGCACATATCTCGTTCTCAGGGCACACTCAGATGAGCACTCCATACAACTAAAACCAAACCTCGAGTTTCCCCGAGGGGGCGCTGCACAGGACTCTAGTTTGGACCAACACTCAGAGGAGCACTGGCCCGGGGGGGTTTAAATAAGATGACCCTCCGGCTACGGAAACCCAAGGGAAAAAGAGGCTAGGTGGCAAATGGTAAAACCAAGGTTGGGCATTGCTGGAAAAGCTTTAATCAAGGCGAACTATCAAGGGGTTCCCATTATAACCCAACCGCGTAAGGAACGCAAAATCCGGGAACATAACACCTATATGACGGAAACTAGGGCGGAAAGAGTGGAACAAAACACTAGGTGAGAGGCCGAGCCTTCCACCCTTTACCAAGTATATAGATGCATTAAGGTAACATGGTAATATAATGATATCCCAACAAGTAAATAAGGTTCCAACAAGGAACGGTCTCCAATCTTCACCTGCAACTAGCAATGCTATAAGAGGGGCTGAGCAAAGCGGTAACATAGCCAATCAACGGTTTGCTAGGACATAGTGGGTTAGAGGTTTGACATGGCAATTTGGGAGGCTTGAAATCAAGTGGTAGGCATCGTAGCATTGGCATAGCAAAAGAGCGAGCATCTAGCAAAGCAAAGATAGTAGTGATTTCGAGGGTATGATCATCTTGCCTGCAAAGTTGTCAGAGTTGACTGGAACCTCGAAAGCAAACTCAACGGGCTCCTCGTTAGCGAACTCGTCTCCCAGCTCTACCCAAACAAGACAAACAAGCAAACGGAACACAATCAACCACGTGCAAAGCTCAAACAATATGATGCAATGATGGTATGCTATGCGGGATGCGATGCGGGATGCATATGCAAGATTTGACAAGGGATGCATGACCCTGGCCTCAACTTGGAAATCCAAATTTTCCACTGGAAAAATGAGATGAAATTGCTTGAAAACGATATAAAGAACGCCGGAATCGGAGTTACGGTTTGGAAATGGCAAGCAATTCAAATATGACCACGTGCTGCGATTTACAGAAAGTAGCCATCTAAATGCAACAAGATGAACATGCTACAGCACCCAAACATGACAACAAAATACATGGCAGGGATGCATTCATGATGCTTAACAAAAGTCTAGCACTGATCTACGGCCAAATCATCCATTAACCGGTTCAAACAAGCATGGCAAAAATGCATATGGTAAACAGATCTCAGACTTAGTGAAATTAACACTTGTCTGTAATTTGAGATCAGATAGCACTCTTCGGAGCAACAAAACTACATGCTACAGGACCTGAACATGGCAAAGTAAAGCATGAAATGGAGCTACTCAAAGAGATTAACAAAAGTCCCTTAGTGACCTTCAGCCAAAAGGGATCAGAAAATACAATTCCAAGCAAGTGAACATGGCAAAAACATAATCAGTTCTCAGACTTAGTGAAAACTGGAGCATGCTGAAAACAGATATCAAGTAGGCATGTTTACGAGCTCGATGCACTCACTACGGAGCAAGTCATGACAATCTAAGCATACACCCATCAAGAATACAGAAAATGCAAGCTAGACATGGCAAGAACAATAACATAGCATGCACGGATCAACTACAAAATCATCGGCAAAATCGCTAACAAGTAGCCAATCTGCCCAGATTCACGAACTAGCAAAAGTAGAGCTCGATTGACTCAAGCTAGGGTGCTCCATAATTGCAAACAAAGACATGGATGGATAGAGCACTACAAGATTAACAAAACATCCTTACTGATCATCCTCAAAAGAGGCACGGATCACTAGGAAACAACATGAACATATGGCCATATGAGATAAATAGGTCAAGGACTTAGTGGAAATGCTAAGTCCCTGAAATCAGCTTTACCAAGTGCCTCACTTTGCAAGCTTGTGCTAGTCACCACACACATCACAAAAATACATGGGTTTCACCTCTGGAAAGATGGCAAAACCCTAAACAAAACATATGTAGAGCTCATGGGCATATCATGCACACATTAATCATGGCAAAAATGACAAATATCTAAATGGAGTAGCAGATCTGACAATTATCTCAAGTAGCCCTCTTCTAACAGCATTTCGGGCATCAAGATTAACTCAAACGAAAATGATGCAATGGAATGAAATGATGTGCTCTCTGAGACGAACATTTTGATATGCTATATGCGTGAAACGGAGCTACGGATGCAAAGTTACGATGCGATGAACAGGAGCAAATTATTAGGGTTTCGGGGCAAAAGTCAACCAAGGTGGATCTCAGATCCAGATCCAGGCTGCGCGGAAAACGAGGTTCGCCGGACTTGTCCTGTTTGCCGGAGAAGAACCGAGGCCGGCGGGAGCAAGGGAGGCCGGCCCGGAGCGAGGACTGTGGAGTGGAGGCCGGTGACGGCGCGGGGCGACGCTCGGCATCGGGGTGCGGCGGTGGCCGCGGCGGCCTGGTACGGTGCCGGCGAGGGTAGGTGGCGGCGACGGCGAACTTGGAGCGGCGAAGGGCGCGGCGGCGTCGGGCGCCGGAATCGGGGAAGGAGGCGGCGGGGTAGACGGGCGCCTGCGGCGGTGGCTTTGGACAGGGAGGGCCCGCGGCGGGCCTCGCGGGCCTCAGGCGGAGGGAGGCGCTGGCTGCCAGGTGACGGCTCCTCAGTGGCTGAGGGCGGCGGCAGCGGTTGTCCGGACCGGGACGGACATTGTCCGGCGCCGCGCGAGGTGGAATTTAGGGTTAGGGGAAGAGGAGATCCGGGATTTGGACGGGGAAGGCCTATTTATACAAAGAAGGAGCTAGGAGGCTCCAAATGAGGTGCGGTTTTCGGCCACGCGATCGTGATCGAACGCTCTAGATGATGGAGAGGGTTTTGATGGGTTTTTGGCCAAATTGGAGGGGTGTTGGGCTGCAACACACACGAGGCCTTTTCGGTCCCTCGGTTAACCGTTGGAGTATCAAACGAAATCCAAATGGTACGAAACTTGACAGGCGGTCTACCGGTAGTAAACCAAGGCCGCTTGGCAAGTCTCGGTCCAATCCGGAAATGTTTAATCCCCACACACGAAAGAAAGGTAGAAATGACCACCGGAGGTGAATGAAGCGCCGGAATGCAAAACGGACAACGGGAAAATGCTCGAATGCATGAGATGAACACGTATGCAAATGCAATGCACATGATGACATGATATGAGATGCATGACAATGATAACAACACACGGAGACAAAGACCCGAACCCGAGAAAATAAAATAACTTAACGCCGGAAACGTCAAGAGTTGGATTACATATTGGGAAAGTTACATCCGGGGTGTTACAACACTCCACCACTACGAAAGGATCTCGTCCCGAGATCTAGGACTGAAAGAACGCCGGGTATTCAGAACGGAGGTGATCCTCGCGTTCCCAAGTAGCTTCACGGTCGGAATGGTGTGACCACTTGACTTTGAGGAATTTGATTGACTTGTTGCGAGTCTTACGTTCAGTCTCTTCAAGAATAGCAACTGGGTGCTCACGATAAGAGAGATCTTCTTGGAGCTCAATGTCCTCGAAGTTGACGGTGCGGTCAGGAGTCTTGAAGCACTTTCGGAGCTGAGAGACATGGAACACGTCATGAACATTTGCAAAGTTTGAAGGAAGCCCGAGTTGATAGGCGAGACCGCCTCTCTTGCCGACAATCTTGAAAGGTCCCACGTATCTAGGGGCAAGCTTCCCTTTGATACCAAAGAGACGAGTACCTTTCATAGGAGAGACGCGGAGGTAAACATGATCTCCGATCTCGAAAGCCAAGTCACGGTGCTTACTGTCATAGTAGCTCTTCTGGCGGTATTGGGCTGCTTTGAGGTTATCTCGAATGACTTTGCACATTTCCTCTGCCTCTGTGATTAAGTCATTTCCCAAAAGCTGACGTTCGCCGGTTTTGGACCAGTTGAGAGGGGTACGGCACTTCCTGCCATACAGAATTTCAAATGGGGCCTTGCCCGAACTTGCTTGAAAACTGTTGTTGTAGGAGAATTCGGCATAAGGAAGACAATCCTCCCACTTCATGCCGAAGGAGATCACACAAGCCCTGAGCATATCTTCAAGAATCTAGTTGACACGCTCGACTTGACCGCTAGTTTGAGGATGGAAAGCTGTGCTGAAGCGGATGTTGGTGCCCATGGCCTTCTGAAAAGAATCCCAAAACTTGGAGGTAAAGATGCTGCCACGGTCTAAAGAGGTCACTTGTGGAATACCGTGCAGAGAGACAATTCGAGAGGTATAGAGTTCCGCCAATTGAGCTGCAGTGATAGACTCTTTGATAGGCAGAAAGTGAGCCACTTTGGTGAGTTTGTCGATGACAACGAATATAGCATCATTGCCACGCTTGGACTTTGGAAACCCAGTCATGAAGTCCATTTCAATGTGGTCAAACTTCCATTCTGGAATGGCAAGAGGTTGGAGGAGACCAGATGGCCTTTGGTGTTCTGCCTTCACTCTTCTGCAGACATCACATTCATTCACGAATTGAGCAATCTCGCGCTTCATTCGAGTCCACCAATAAGCCTGCTTGAGGTCCTGATACATCTTCGTACTCCCAGGGTGGATGGAGAGGAGAGAATTGTGAGCCTCGTTCATGATCACTTTACGAAGTTCACCTTTGGGCACGACGATACGATCCTCGAAGAAGAGAGTATCCTTGTCGTCAAGGCGGTAGCACTTGTACTTGGGTTGACTCTTGACAATCCCAATCTTCACCTTTTTCACCATAGTATCAAGAAGCTGGGCTTGGCGAATCTGGTCTTCCAAGGTAGGAGAGACTTGAAGGTTGGCGAGGAAACCTTGAGGAACAACTTGCAGATTAAGTTTGCGGAAAGCTTCACAGAGCTCGGGTTGATAAGGCTTGAGAATAAGACTGTTGCAATAAGCCTTCCTGCTCAATGCATCAGCAATCACATTGGCCTTGCCTGGAGTATACTCGATACTCGGATTATACTCTTGAATCATTTCGACCCATCGAGTTTGCCTGAGGTTGAGATTAGGCTGAGTGAAGATGTACTTGAGACTCTTGTGATCAGTGAAAGTGTCCACTTTTCTTCCCAATAAGAGATGTCTCCAAGTCAAAAGAGCATGCACAACTGCCGCCAACTCGAGATCATGAGTGGGGTAGTTCTTCTCATTGGGCTTCAACTGGCGAGAGGTATAAGCAACAAATTTCTTCTCTTGCATCAACACTGCGCCAAGACCTTGGAGAGAGGCATCGCAAAAGACCTCATACGGCTTGGATTCATCAGGCGGAGTCAGAACTGGAGCAGTGATCAATTTCTCTTTCAAAGTGTTGAAAGCGATGTCACACTCCGGAGACCAAACGTACTTGACGTGCTTCTGGAGAAGATTTGAGAGAGGCTTCGTGATCTTAGAAAAGTTTTCAACAAATCTTCGACAGTAGCTTGCGAGACCGAGGAAGCTACGGAGTTGCTTCACGTTCTGAGGTGGTTCCCAATTCACAATTGGAGACACCTTCTCAGGATTCACCGCAATGCCCTTGGCAGAGATGATATGACCAAGATAAAGAACCTCATCGAGCCAAAATTCGCACTTGGAGAACTTGGCGTAGAACTGGTGTTCCCTCAACTTATCGAGTACCAAACGCAAGTGCTTGGCATGATCTTCCTTGTTCTTCGAGAAAACCAGAATGTCGTCGAGATAGACCAAAATGAAGTCATTGGTGTAGGCGTTGAAGATGAACTTCATCATGCGAGAGAAAGTCGGAGGAGCGTTGACGAGTCCAAAAGACATGACAGTGTATTCATATGAACCATAGCTTGTCCTGAAAGCCGTCTTAGGAATATCTTGTTCACGGATTCGAATCTGATGATAACCCATACGGAGATCAAGCTTGGAGAATACTTGAGCACCTTTGAGTTGTTCGAACAGCTCATTGATGTTGGGAAGTGGGTATTTGTTCTTGATGGTCTTCTTGTTCAATGGACGGTAATCAACACAAAGTCGGTCCGTTCCATCCTTCTTCTTCACAAAAAGAACACCACAACCCCACGGAGAAGAACTAGGCCGGATGAGACCCATTCTCTCTTGAATATCGAGTTGCTTCTTCAGCTCCTTCAACTCTTCAGGTCCGAGCTTGTAAGGACCCTTGCACACAGGTTCCGTACCAAGCTCAAGATCAATGACGAATTCAACTGGCCGGTGCGGAGGCATTCCTGGAAGCTCTTCTAGAAAGACGTCTTGATATTCGCAAACGACTGGAATTTGTGAGATAGCATCCAGTTCACCCTTCTTGTTGAGAGAAAACAGACGGATGGTATTATCCCGAGCGGCAAAGACAATTACATCCTCAGACGAATGAGTCAATTGAATCTGCCTGGCTGCACAATCAAGATGTGCCTTGTGCTTAGAAAGCCAATCCATCCCGAGAATAAGATCAATATCCGAGTTGCCAAGAACAATTGGGGAAGAAAGGAACTTGTAGTCGCCCAAGGTGATAGTAACCTCCGGGACGGAGGTGTTAGCTGTCATCTGCTTGCCCGGTGACACAATTTGCAAGGAACTTTGCAGATACTGATAATTGCACTCATACTTTGATGCAAAAGGTTTGGAAATGAAACAATGTGATGCACCAGTGTCAAAAAGAACTTTTGCAGGAATATCATTAACAGGAAGGTTACCCATGATGACATCTGACGAATCCTCTGCCTGAGCTGCGTTCATCAAGTTGACCTTGGCGTGCTTGGGGTTATGCTTGACCACAGCTGTACTTGCCGATCTCACAGGAGGAGGAGGAGGGAGACGCCTCTGATTGAGACACTTGTTGGCATAGTGACCCTTCTGTTGGCACTTGTTGCACGTGACCTCTGAAAGCGGACGGTGATACGGAGCACTCGATCTTGGAGCTTGAGACGAAGTCTTTTTCTGAAAGCCAGGGTTGGGTGGGTGGGAAGATCCACTGCCACCTTTGCTCTTCTACTGATACGGCTGACGGAACGGAGGAGGAAGCCAATATTTCTGCTGCTTGGCCACTTGAGTAGAGGAAGAAGGAGTAGTGTCTCTGACTCGCTTCTTGTAAGCATCACACCTCAGTTGAGCGGCCTCTTGCTTCAATGCCATGTTGTAGAACTCATCATACCTCAAGGGCTCAAAGAGAACGAGAGCTAGCTGAATTTCTTCCCTGAGACCACCCCTGAACTGGTATATCATGCTCTTCTCGTCAGGGACGTCCTGCTTGGCAAAGCGGGCGAGCTTCTGGAACAACTTGTTGTAGTCATAGACAGACAAAGAGCCTTGCTTCAGGTTGCGGAATTCCTCACGCTTGCTTTCAACCACGCTCTGAGGGATATGGTGAGCTCTGAAATCTTGACGGAATTCATCCCACGTAATAACACGTCAACCTCTGGAGTCCTTGTACTGCTGGAACCATTCTGCAGCTTGATCTTTGAGTTGGAAGGAAGCGAACTTGACGAAGTCCTCAGGTCTGACGTTACTGCACTCGAAATGCTTGCATAGATCCACGAGCCAATCATCAGCATCGGTTGCCTCAACACAATTGCTGAAAGTCTTTGGCCTGTTAGCAAGGAACTGGTTGAGTGTAGCGAAGTGATTCTGATTGTTGCCTTGGTTCCCTTGGTTGCCTTGATTGCGCTCTTGGAGAATTTGCATGATCAACTGTGTGTTTGCATTGGTTGCGGCCATCACAACTTTCCATGCCTCCGGAGGAGGTGGAGGTGGTGGCGGATCTTGATTCTGATTGGTGCTCTTAGCGGGAGCCATCCTGAAGAGGTTGACCACCGTTAGCACATTGACAGATAAAATGAAGCTGAATCCAACGGAATGAAAATTGCAACATATAGTCTTCACATCCGAACAAAATGAACGAATGCATTCCTCTTGAGATGGTCACATATCCATAAATTGAGAAGCCACTTAGAATTTAGGTAGAGAAATAAATCAACAAGATACGGATCAAGAACGAATAATCGGTAAGAAATCCCAATCTCAAACCAACTATCCGTGGAAGAAGAACTAGAGCAACTAGAATTCCCACCCGTGAAACTCCCGAACCTTTCCGGTTATGCAATCAGGTGTTGGGGATACAGGGGAAGCATAATATCTCACCCAAATCTAGCAAATCCTAAATCCAGCTGTATCCATCCTTCAACACAGAACCGAGAAAAACTTCGGAAACCATCTATTTCAAGCTTCGAAAAGCATCCGTTATACAAGTTATGGCGATACTCCCGAACTCCCGCCCCAGTACTGGGTGGCGTCGAGGTTATCTCACCAACGAACTGCATAAAAGAGATTTTCGATGTCGGCGTACTAGACTCAGGTATTCCAAAACTGCAACGATAAAATTATGACGACAATACCTCAGAGCTCAACTCCCCGGGACACTTCCACAAAACCCCTGACAGGAGGCACCAAGACAATGTTCTCGTCATAAAACCATCGGAACGATTCCAAGATACCCGCGTGATCCTAAAATTTTTTTTTAGTGAAATTTGAGAAGAGAAGAGTCAAAACTCTACGTCAGGATGCATTACCAGAGCGATGAGGAGACTGGGAAGTAAAAAGAATTCCTAAACTCTCCGATATATAATTCCTAAATGACTCAAAAACTTTTTTTTCTAGACACAACTCGGCTGCTAAAAACGATCAAGCAATGGGGCTCCTAAGGTCGGGGAAGGCTCTGATACCAACTTGTAACACCCTCGATGCGACTATAGCTCCCACGTGTCGAGGCACGACTTAGAGACATAATCGCATTGAAGGCATATGTAGCAAGTTAGGCAATCTTCACAACATCCCATGTAATATATAGATAATAAAAGGGGAGATAACATAGTTGGCTTACCCTCGCCACATCAATCAAGTACATAAATAACATTACATCATTCAAACACTCATGGCCCGACTACGGCGCCAAAATAAAAGATAACCCAACATGCGACACGGTCCCGATCACCCCCAACTGGGCACCACTACTGATCATTAGGGAAAGACACGTAGTATCGTTGAGAGTCCTCATCGAACTCCCACTTGAGCTCGAGCGCGTCACCTGGAGCGGAATCATCAGGCCCTGCATCTGGTTTAATAGTAAACTGTGAGCCACAGGGACTCAGCAATCTCGCACCCTCGCGATCAAGACTATTTAAGCTTATAGGTAAGGCAAGGTAAAATATGTGGAGCTGCAGCAAGCGACTAGCATATATGGTGGCTATCCTGTTCGCAAAAGAGAGCGGGAAGAGGAGGCAAAGCGCGATCAAATAACTAGAGAGCAACCTGCGCAAACATTACTCCAACACCGTGTCCACTTCCTGGACTCCGCCAAGAAAAGGCCATCACGGTAACACACTCGGTTGATTCATTTTAATTAAGTTAAGGTTAAAGTTGTCTACAACCGGACATTAAAAAATTCCCATCTGCCCATAACCGTGGGCACGGCTTTCGAAAGTTCAAATCCCTACAGGGGAGTCCCAACTTAGCCCATGACAAGCTCTCACGGTTAACGAAGGAATAGACCTCCTCCTGAGACATTCTGATCAGACTCGGTATCTCGGTTCTTCAAGACACTTCGACAGGTTAAAACAAATCCAGCAACACCGCCCGAATGTGCCGACAAATCCCGATAGGAGCTGCACATATCTCGTTCTCAGGGCACACTCAGATGAGCGCTCCATACAACTAAAACCAAACCTCGAGTTTCCCTGAGGGGGCGCTGCACAGGACTCTAGCTTGGACCAACACTCAGAGGAGCACTGGCCCGCGGGGGTTTAAATAAGATGACCCTCGGGCTCTGGAAACCCAAGGGAAAAAGAGGCTAGGTGGCAAATGGTAAAACCAAGGTTGGGCATTGCTGGAAAAGCTTTAATCAAGGCGAACTATCAAGGGGTTCCCATTATAACCCAACCGCGTAAGGAACGCAAAATCCGGGAACATAACACCGATATGACGGAAACTAGGGTGGAAAGAGTGGAACAAAACACTAGGTGAGAGGCCGAGCCTTCCACCCTTTACCAAGTATATAGATGCATTAAGGTAACATGGTAATATAATGATATCCCAACAAGTAAATAAGGTTCCAACAAGGAACGGTCTCCAATCTTCACCTGCAACTAGCAATGCTATAAGAGGGGCTGAGCAAAGCGGTAACATAGCCAATCAACGGTTTGCTAGGACATAGTGGGTTAGAGGTTTGACATGGCAATTTGGGAGGCTTGAAAGCAAGTGGTAGGCATCGTAGCATTGGCATAGCAAAAGAGCGAGCATCTAGCAAAGCAAAGATAGTAGTGATTTCGAGGGTATGATCATCTTGCCTGCAAAGTTGTCAGAGTTGACTGGAACCTCGAAAGCAAACTCAACGGGCTCCTCGTTAGCGAACTCGTCTCCCAGCTCTACCCAAACAAGACAAACAAGCAAACGGAACACAATCAACCACGTGCAAAGCTCAAACAATATGATGCAATGATGGTATGCTATGCGGGATGCGATGCGGGATGCATATGCAAGATTTGACAAGGGATGCATGACCCTGGCCTCAACTTGGAAATCCAAATTTTCTACTGGAAAAATGAGATGAAATTGCTTGAAAACGATATAAAGAATGCCGGAATCGGAGTTACGGTTTGGAAATGGCAAGCAATTCAAATATGACCACGTGCTGCGATTTACAGAAAGTAGCCATCTAAATGCAACAAGATGAACATGCTACAGCACCCAAACATGACAACAGAATACATGGCAGGGATGCATTCATGATGCTTAACAAAAGTCTAGCACTGAGCTACGGCCAAATCATCCATTAACCGGTTCAAACAAGCATGGAAAAAATGCATATGGTAAACAGATCTCAGACTTGGTGCAATTAACACTTTTCTGGAATTTCAGATCAGATAGCACTCTTCGGAGCAACAAAACTACATGCTACAGGACCTGAACATGGCAAATTAAAGCATGACATGGAGCTACTCAAAGAGCTTTACAAAAGTCCCTTAGTGACCTTCAGCCAAAAGGGATCAGAAAATACAATTCCAAGCAAGTGAACATGGAAAAAACATAATCAGTTCTCAGACTTAGTGAAAACTGGAGCATGCTGAAAACAAATATCAAGTAGGCATGTTTACGAGCTCGATGCACTCACTACGGAGCAAGTCATGACAATCTAAGAATACACCCATCAATAATACACAAAATGCAAGCTAGACATGGCAATAACAATAACATAGCATGCCCGGATCAACTACAACATCATCGGCAAAATCGCTAACAAGCAGACAATCTGCCCAGATTCACGAAGTAGCAAAAGTAGAGCTCGATTGACTCAAGCTAGGGTGCTCCATAATTGCAAACAAAGACATGGATGGATAGAGCACTACAAGATTAACAAAACATCCTTACTGATCATCCTCAAAAGAGGCACGGATCACTAGAAAACAACATGAACATATGGCCATATGAGATAAACAGGTCAAGGACTTGGTGGAAATGCTAAGTCCCTGAAATCAGCTTTACCAAGTGCCTCACTTTGCAAGCTTGTGCTAGTCACCACACACATCACAAAAATACATGGGTTGCACCTCTGGAAAGATGGAAAAACCCTAAACAAAACATATGTAGAGCTCATGGGCATATCATGCACACATTAATCATGGCAAAAATGACAAATATCTAAATGGAGTAGCAGATCTGACAATTATCTCAAGTAGCCCTCTTCTAACAGCATTTCGGGCATCAAGATGAACTCAAATGAAAATGATGCAATGGAATGAAATGATGTGCTCTCTGAGACGAACATTTTGATATGCTATATGCGCAAAACGGAGCTACGGATGCAAAGTTACGATGCGATGAACAGGAGCAAATTATTAGGGTTTCGGGGCAAAAGTTAACCGAGGCGGATCTCAGATCCGGATCCAGGACGCGCGGAAAACGAGGTTCGCTGGACTTGTCCTATTCGCCGGAGAAGAACCGAGGCCGGCGGGAGCGAGGGAGGCCGGCCCGGAGCGAGGACGGCGGAGTGGAGGCCGGTGGCGGCGCGGGGCGACGCTCGGCGTCGGGGTGCGGCGGTAGCCGCGGCGGCCTGGTACGGTGCCGGCGAGGGTAGGTGGCGGCGACGGCGAACTTGGAGCGGCGAAGGGCGCGGCGGCGTGGGGCGCCGGAATCGGGGAAGGAGGCGGCGGGGTAGACGGGCGCGGGCGGCGGTGGCTTTGGGCTGGGAGGGCCCGCGGCGGGCCTCGGGCGGAGGGAGGCGCCGGCTGCCAGGTGGCGGCTCCTCAATGGCTGCGGGCGGCGGCGGCGGTTGTCTGGACCGGGACGGACATTGTCCGGCGGCGCGCGAGGTGGAATTTAGGGTTAGGGGGAGAGGAGATCCGGGATTTGGACGGGGAAGGCCTATTTATACATAGAAGGAGCTAGGAGGCTCCAAATGAGGTGCGGTTTTTGGCCACGCGATCGTGATCGAACGCTCTAGATGATGGAGAGGGTTTTGGTGGGTTTTTCGCCAAATTGGAGGGGTGTTGGGCTGCAACACACACGAGGCCTTTTCGGTCCCTCGGTTAACCGTTGGAGTATCAAACGAAGTCCAAATGGTACGAAACTTGACAGGCGGTCTACCGGTAGTAAACCAAGGCCGCTTGGCAAGTCTCGGTCCAATCCGGAAATGTTTAATCCCCACACACGAAAGAAAGGTAGAAATGACCACCGAAGGAGAACGAAGCGCCGGAATGCAAAACGGACAACGGGGAAAATGCTCGAATGCATGAGATGAACACGTATGCAAATGCAATGCACATGATGACATGATATGAGATGCATGACAACGATAACAACATACGGAGACAAAGACTCGAACCCGAGAAAATAAAATAACTTAACGCAGGAAACAGCAAGAGTTGGATTACATATTGGGAAAGTTACATCCGGGGTGTTACATAGGCACCCTCGGTGTAGTAGTAATCGTCAATGGTGTCGTCTGGCTCCTGAGCTCCACCATCTGGTTGCGACATCCGGAAAGAAAGGAAAAGGGGAAAAGAGGGAGCAAAGCAACCGTGAGTACTCATCCAAAGTACTCTCAAGCAAGGATCTAGACTACATATGCATCCGTGTCAATGAAAAGGGTACTATATATGGACTGAACTGCAGAATGCCAGAAGAGACGGGGGAAAGCCTAGCCTATCGATGACTAGCGTCTTCAAGCAGCTCCAAGCATCTTGCAGCATCAGAAGAGATAAGAGTAGCATAAAGTAAAGTAGTAGTAGTGTTAACAACCTCAGCCAGAGATCCTTTCCCGACTCCCTGCGAGAAAGCAATCCCAGAGCCATACTATCCATTTCTCGTATCCATGTCTCATCTCAAGTATCTAGTTCTAGTTGTATCGATCGGGATACAACTCCAAGTGTACATTACCGTAGGACAGGCATTCGATAGATGTTTTCTTCCCTGCAGGGGTGCACCAACTTACCCACCACGCTCGATTAACTCCGACCGGACACACTTTCCTGGGTCACGCCCGGCCTCGGCCAAACGATACGCTGCAACCCGACCTAGGCTTAATAGAGAGGTCAAGCACGCCGGACTAAACCTATGCCCCTAGGGGTCTTGGGCTATCGCCCCAGGAACTCCTGCACGTTGCGTGGGCGGTCGGTGAGCAGACCTAGCTACCTCCTTAAAAATGCAGATGCTTACCAGCCAACCCAGCGCGCGCCGCTCAGTCGCTGATGTCCATTAAGCTTCGGCTGATGCATACGACGCAGATCGCCCATACAATGCCCACGTGATGGTTAGTGCTATCAGGCCAGAGGCCCCTCGGATCAAATATCCAAACCGTTAGTGCGTTGGCAGTGCGGCCACGAACAGAGACTCACGAAAGATGTGACCCCGTCACCCCGTCTCGAGTACTTGCGGCAAGGGCTAAGAATGCCTAGCCATGCCTCGTAAGTATCTCGCGGGCACCTTCCAGGTCAACCCGACTACACATCACTCGCTATTAAGCTCACGTGCGTACCCCTCAGGGCCGACCCGTCTTTAGTAACATGGTTCAGTGTAAAGTCATAGTAACCATAGTAACTGTGTGTCTAACACCAAAGGGAAAACCCGAGGGATCACCCCCGTTGAATTCCACTCGATGTTATCATCAAGGTGAACGTAAGAGGATCCAACCTCGAGGTTCACACTTGAGGGGTTGCACGACAGAGCCGTAACGGAAGTGGTTAAGGAGGAAATCACCCTCGATGACCTCGATCATATAGCTACACTACATAGATCTCATCAAGACTGATGTAAGAGGTTCCACCCTCGGCACTCGATGGTAAATCTGCAGAGTCATACAACTAGTGGGCTGATGTGCGGTGTCGGGGCCTGGACATTGATCACATTGATCGAGTCATCGAACATAAAGCGGGGCAACTGGGACAAGGTGGGGGTCACTGATGGATCACTAACCGACCTATACTAAGCAGTTTAGAATAAGCAGGTAAGGTATGAAAGCAGGTAACAAAAACAGGCTATGCATCAGAGTAGGATCATACATAAAGCGGTAGCAGTTCTAATGCAAGCATGAGAGGGAAAGAAATGGGCAATATCGAAATGCTCAAGGAGGGTTTGCTTGCCTGGAAGCTCTGCTGAAAATGAAGAAGTGTCGTCGACGTAGTCAAACATAGGGGCGGCGTCGGTCTCGGGGTCTACCGGAGAGAAGTGGGGGAAGAAACAATAAATATAAAGAAAGTAGAGCATCGCAAAGCATAACATGACAATATGCTGTGCCGGGTGTGACCTAACGTATGGCTGCACGATAAAGATAAAGGGGGAATTCAACGGGGAATGATTTCCCGGTTCCGGACCTATGTTAGACAGATGACCAGAGGGGGAATGTACCGTGTTCAGATAGTTAGAGGCATCTGACAGGTATGTGCGTAGCGTATTCGGGTTCGTCTCGTTTTTCTGAGCAACTTTCATGTAGAAAACATTTTCATCGGAGTTACGGATTAATTTCTATGATTTTTCAAAGATTTTAAACAACATTCTGTAATTAATATTCATTTGAAAATAATGATTAAAACGCTATGGGAACCCAGCACAGGGGACACAAAAGTGCATCCAGTGGCTGATAGGTGGGCCAGGGGATCCCAGTTGACCAGTCAACGTTTGACTGGTCAACAGGGTGTGGGGCCCCCTGTCATACTCACATGTAACTAATTAGGGATTAGTTATGCTAACTAAGTAATTAGCTTAATCAAACCATTTTAATTAAGTTAATTAATTATATATTATTATTATTATTATTATTATTATATATTTTTACACATTTTTTATAAAGAAAAGGGCGCCGATGGGTCCCGTAAGCTAGTGGTACAAGGCGAACGGGTCGGGCGAGTTAACGTGCGGGCGCCCGTGCCCGAGGGGCGCTACGCCCGGGCGAGGCCACCGGCCGTCGAGGGAACAGGGCGCGAGGGCCACGGCGGGCCCTGGTCGGCGGGACGAGGCGCAGAGGAGCATGGGGTGGGGCTCGCGCGCGGCGGGTCGGCCCGCGGTGGAAGCAGCAGGCGGGGCGGCAATGGAGCAAAAGCAGCAGCAGCACGGGGTCGATGCGGTCAGGGGCGGCGGTGCGCGCCACGGGGGGGCGTGGAGGCCAGGGAACGCCTGGCGGGGCGCCCGTGGGGGGCGCCGGGCGCGAGCGGGGGTGGTGGGCGTGGCCGCGCGTGGGCGCAGGGGGGTTGCCGGCGTTTGTGCAGCACGCGGCAGTAGAGGCGGGGCGCTAGGCGAGGCCAAACGGGCGATGGCGGGAGCGGGGCCAGGTGGTTGACGGCGGCGCGTGGCATGGCCGGGCGTGGCGCGTGAAGGCAGTAGGCAGAGCAAGCAGCAGCACAGCAGCCAGAGGCAGCAGGAGGAAGAGCAGCAGCGGGACAAGCAGCAGCAGCAAGAAGGCAGTAACAGTAGCGGGTGAGCGCACAGGAGGCAGCTGCTGGCGTAAGGCGCGGCCCAGGCCGACGCGTAGGCGCGAAGGTGCAGCCTGGGCGGCCAGAGGTACGGTGAAGCACGGACACGGGCGTCGCGAGCGCGACGTGACTACGGTGAGGCTTCGGCCACAGCGGGAGGTTGCACGCACGGGCATCTACGGTTTAAGATCGAGACAGCCAAAAAAAGGGAAACCGGGAGGAGGAGCTCACAACAAAGCTCGAGGACGTGGTCGGGGAGGCCGGGGTTGCCTGGATGTTGTGGATTGAGGCGAGGTTGTGCGGCGGCCGACGGGGAAGATGATGACCGATCCAGCGGTGTGGTTCACCTCCAGACGAACCCATGTTTGCGGTCGAAGCAGACGAAGCAGCAGCATCTTCTCAACATCCTCGCGAGGCTCGGGGTGGCCTCCGGCCACGACAATGGCAATGGCAATGGCACGATAACAGAGATCTCAGGTAACGATAAAAGTCGAGTGGGGCGAGAAGAGCGAGGGGAATATGGAAAAGCTAGGGTTTCGGGGGAGAGAGGGATGACTCGGGTGGTCTTATCCCTACCTCGAAGCCGTCGGATGCACGACCCGTGGGCATCGGCCATGGCGCCGTGGATGGTCGCCATGCCGTCCCTGGTGAACAGAGAAGGGGGAGACGCCAGGGTGGGCTGGGCTTTAGGCCAGAGCCCAAGTAGGCCCTTTCTCTTTTCTGGTCTTCTATTTTTCCCTTTTAATTAAAATAGAGACAACTATGGAAAAGTTTGGGCTACCAAAATACTTTGAAAAAAAATGAATGATGGACTAGGCCACTTAAATTCTTTGTAGTGTTTGGTATTGCCACAAAAAGTCTGAGGGGCAACTGAAATGATTTGGATTTTTCACAAATGGAAAAGCATTTAAAAATGCTGATTTGGAACTGCTTTAATTCCCACGGGTAATTAGCTATCTCAAATGTTGTTGAATCACTCATGCAATTTAGCTAGTGAATATTTTCAACCCAGCGAACATTTTTGTTTTAATGTTTGGAGAAATAATTTATTTGACTTTATAAAAAAATGAATTTGAATTGGTTATGAATCAAAGTGAGATTAGCAACAGTAATAGTGATGACCTGGCATCATTAGTAGGGGATTACTGTAGCTTGATTATCCGGGCGTTACAAATCTCCTTCACTATAAGAAATCTCGTCCTGAGATTTAAGAGGTGGAGTAAGGGGGAAGCTATAAGGACGAATGTCTGAAAGGATCAGCATCCGGTAGTTATCTCAAGGAAGGAGATTTTAGAAGCACCAGGACGTATCGAGAGTGCTATACGGAGATTCAACAAGTTTTCACCAGGTAGGCGTCCAGCTGCTGCCTAAAATAGGCGAAGAAAGGGTTCAGAGCAAAGAAGAATAATGTATTGTGTCTGATACCAGAATAGATCACTAGGAAGGCGGCCCGTGAATTACATACAAAGCCAAGCAGGTGGAATAACTTTGGAAACAGGGGTGTACAGAAGAGTCAGGTTTTGAGCCTGTGGAACTATGGGTTATGGGCCCGCCATGTGGGTTAAAAGTAGAAGGAGCGGTGACATCTTGCACGATCTTGAGAGCAAGGCATGGCAGAGGGTGGCATGTCAGTTATGCCGGCAACAAGGTCGGTACTAAGGGCGAGGGACGAAGAGGACCATTTTCTTGCTCGTTAAACGAGGCAGACCAATAGGCAGGGTTCTCGTCCATCAATTGTTATTGGAATGTCATCAACAATAGTAACAGGGTCTTACTGATAGAGTTGTACACCGAGATGTTTACATAAGCAGTGGATTATTACTCTTTATATCATATAGATCACAAGAAGGGTTAAACAAACCAATGAAAAGGAAAAATATGACTGTCGAATCAAACAACCCAAAGGAAAGGAAGATGTGTTTACACATAAGAGTTGGGAGTATATCCTTCCCAAGGAAAAGCGGAGCAGGATATAGATGATAGGACAGCAAGTTCAAAAGCATTTAGATAATGAGGAGAGGGAATAATCATGATATTACCCATACAACGGTGTGAGGGTAATTGAACGAGAAACATTTTGTATTATGCTTTCAATGTTCTTGTTGATATTCGGAATACCACAGTCATGCTTCGATGCGGCAATGATACGGTGTCAAGTAAAGATTGGGTTTGAAGATCTCAAGAGATACCGAGAAACAATTCCAAGATATCTCAGAACGTAAGGAATAACCAAGCACAACCAGGTCTGTGTTGGTAGAAAGTCAAGATATCATCGATGATATCACAAATCATCGAGGGGCAGGGATGGTATTTCTAGACATGAATTCAATTGACATCTCTGAAGAAGCCAAAGTGTAGACGGTGATCACGATAGATCTTGTCGAGAGACTCTATGAAGATGCCACTGAGCAGAAAAGGAAGGATGAAGTGAAAGGCTATGAGAACCACAGATTCGACACAAGCTCGAAGTCAAGCTTGTTGTTCGAGGTGAAATGATAAGATGAGGAAGATCGACGTAAGCTTAGCTCATCGTCGAAAGTTGCTCCGGGCATAAGGACCAGGTAGCACAGTTAAAAGTTGACACGATAAAAATATAGCCGATCAGGCTAGGAATGATGTGATGGAGTATCATTCCAATGAGAATTCACAAGAGGTAGTGCAGTGACACAATATCCTTGAGATAATAAGGGGAAATACTCGAGGTAGATCAAAAGTAGAGGTTGGATAGATGAAATGATCCGCAGAAGACAAGTATTTTAACTTGTCCGGGAAATGGAATCAAGGAGAAAATATGGTCGGAACAACGATTGCAAAGGATCAATTACAGATGCAAGATGAGCTTATACCAAGGGAACATTTGATTATAATAGAAGCTTCCATGATAAGATCTACATCATGTCTATCGGCATGAACACAAAGTTCAAGGTCGACTCCCACTTCAATACATAACGTCTCATTTACTTCTCGCTTTTGACAAAGTTGTAGTGTAGAAATTTTTATCCGGCGTAATACCAGTAGAGTATGACCCATAGAAATTTCCAGGTTCACACAAATTAGGGAAAGCATTAGTTCAACCCGTCGGGGTATCTTAGGAACATTTGCAAAAACTTCAGAGGTAATTAACTCAAGCTCGGAAGCAGAGCATGGTTGACATAGCAGAGAATACAATTTACCAAAGGCAACATGTACCAGGAGAAGAGCGCACAAAATTTGAATATGAAGGACACTGGCGGATCTGATGTGAGTATCAATACTCAATGAGAAGAAGGAAAGAATGCAAGGGCATTGGATTATAGAAACATCTGAATAATTCGATATTTTAATTTAAAAGGAATTATGATTTCTAAAAATAAGGATCAGAAGCAGACGCTCTGATCAAATGATGGGCAAGTTGAATAGAATTAGAACGGCAATCAACCAAGGTTTGATTTACCGAGATCCAACTCATATAAATAATGATGTCTGAGCCGGAAGGATGAAATCTAGGATTCGACTAATGATTGCAAGCATTCGCAACAAAATGAATCAAGGGACTCAAGTGGCATAGGCAAAGGATGTCAACGGAGATTGCTAAACATATGGAATTAACCATTATGCAAGCACCCAAGAATTTCAAGAGCGATAAGCTGCGGAGGATTCTCGGGAGATTAGTTAGTATTTAAAAGTATTTTAGGAATCACATGAAACACTGAATATGAACGAATCCGTAATAATCATGAGGAGTTATCCGCAGTGTGGAAAGAAACTGCAAGGCAGTAGGCTCAAAGGATTCTCAGAACAACGGAAGGTATTCTGGGGTATCTTGTGAAAACAAGGGTGACGGGGAATAAAGATACAAACAGCAAGGATGTGTAGTTAACCACTGGGATTTATCAGTGATAGGGAACTGCAAAAACAAGGGGCTCAAGGGTCTCGGGATAGAAACATCTAATTCAAGTTTTTCTTCGTAAGATTGCATCAAGGCATCAACGATATATTTAGTAAACGCTTTATTTTGACTATAAGCATGAGGAGAATTTAGCACGGACTGCAACAAGGAAATACAATCAATCAAAGAGAAATTTTCATACTTAAATTCCTTGAAATACATAATAGTGGGTTTAGCAACATCTAGGGTTTTAATTTCTTTAATCCCACTTTTATCAATTTTAGCACCAAGATCAAAAAATTCCGAATTCTTAGAACGTCTTCTAGGTGAAGGTGGATCATATTCAGTCCCATCATTATCAAGATTCATATTGCAAAACAAAGATTTAATAGGGGACACATCAATAACTTTTAGATTTTCATCATTATTTCCATAGGAACTAGAAGAACACGCTCTTATAAGGGCATCTTTCTTAGCATGCATCCTAGCGGTTCTTTCTTTGCACTCGTCAATGGAAATTCTCATGGCTTTGAGAGACTCATTTATATCATGCTTAGGTGGAATAGATCTAAGTTTCAGAGAATCAACATCAAGAGAAATTCTATCAACATTCCTAGCCAACTCATCAATCTTATGCAATTTTTCTTCAATCAAAGCATTAAAATTCTTTTGCGAAGTAATAAATTCTTTAATATTAGATTCAAAATCAGAGGGCATCTTATTATAATCTCCATAAGAATTGGTGTAGGAATTACCATAAATATTAGTTGGATTACTAGGATAAGGCCTAGGATTAAAATTTCCTCCATACGCGTTGTTACCAAAATTGTTCCTACCAACAAAATTCACATCCATAGATTCATTATTATTCTCAATCAAAGTAGACAAGGGCATATCATTAGGATCAGAACAAACACTCTTATTAGCAAATAATTTCATAAGTTCATCCATCTTTCCACTCAAAACATTAATTTCTTCTATCGCATGCACCTTTTTATTAGTAGATCTTTCAGTATGCCACTGAGAATAATTAACCACAATATTATCTAGGAGTTTAGTAGCTTCTCCTAAAGTGATTTCCATAAAAGTGCCTCCCGCGGCCGAATCTAAAAGATTTCTAGAAGCAAAATTCAATCCGGCATAAAGTTTTTGTATAATCATCCACAAATTCAAACCATGAGTAGGGCAATTATGTATCATTAATTTCATCCTCTCCCAAGCTTGTGCAACATGTTCATGATCAAGTTGCTTAAAATTCATAATATTGTTTCTAAGGGAGATGATCTTAGCGGGAGGAAAATACTTAGAGATAAAAGCATCTTTGCACTTGTTCCAAGAATCAATACTATTTTAGGCAAAGACAAAAACCAAGCTTTAGCACGATCTCTAAGCGAAAAAGGAAATAGCTTCAACTTAACAATATCGATGTCCACATCTTTCTTCTTTTGCATATCACACAAATCAACGAAGCTATTTAGATGGGTAGCGGCATCTTCACTAGGAAGGCCGGAAAACAGATCTTTCATGACAAGATTCAGCAAAGCGGCATTAATTTCACAAGATTCAGCATCGGTAAGAGGAGCAATCGGAGTGCTAATAAAATCATTGTTGTTGGTATTGGTAAAGTCACACAATTTAGTGTTATCTTGAGCCATCGTAACAAGCAAGCAATCCAACACACAAGCAAACAAAAAGCAAGCGGGCAAAAAGAGGCAAATAGAGAAAGAGAGGAGGATAGAGAGAGAGGGCGAATAAAACGGCAAGGGTGAAGTGGGGGAGAGGAAAACGAGAGGCAAATGGCAAATAATGTAATGCGGGAGATAAGGGTTGTGATGGGTACTTGGTATGTTTACTTTTGCGTAGACTCCCCAGCAACAGCGCCAGAAATCCTTCTTGCTACCTCTTGAGCACTGCGTTGGTTTTCCTCGAAGAGGAAGGGATGATGCAGCAAAGTAGCGTAAGTATTTCCCTCAGTTTTTGAGAACCAAGGTATCAATCCAGTAGGAGGCTACGCGCGAGTCCCTTGTACCTGCACAAAACAAATAAATCCTCGCAACCAATGCGAATAGGGGTTGTCAATCCCTACACGGCCACTTACGAGAGTGAGATCTGATAGATATGATAAGATAATATTTTTGGTATTTTTTGTGATAAAGATGCAAAGTAAAATAAAGGCAAAGTAAAAAGCAAAGGAGTAATCAAAAATTATAGATACGTTGGAGACGTATTAGTAGGCCAAACCAAACTGATAATTCAAAGAGACTTGCAAAGATAACCAATCATACATAAAAGAATTCAGAGAAGATTCAAATATTGTTCATAGATAAACTTGATCATGAACCCACAATTCATCGGTCTCAACAAACACACCGCAAAAGAATATTACATCGAATAGATCTCCACAAGAGAGGGGGAGAACTTTGTATTGAGATCCAAAAAGAGAGAAGAAGCCATCTAGCTAATAACTATGGACTCGTAGGTCTGAGGTGAACTACTCACTCTTCATCGGAGAGGCTATGGCGTTGATGTACAAGCCCTCCGTGATCGATGCCCCCTCCGGCGGAGCTCCGGAACAGGCCCCAAGATGGGATCTCGTGGATACAGAAAGTTGCGGCGGTGGAATTAGGTTTTTGGCTCCGTATCTGATCGTTTGGGGGTACATAGGTATATATAGGAGGAAGGAGTACGTCGGTGGAGCAATAGGGGGCCCACGAGGGTAGAGGGCGCGCCTGGGGGGGGGGGGGGAGGCGCGCCCCGCTACCTGGGGGGGGGGGGGGGGGCGGGGGGGGGGGGGGGGGTAGGCGCGCCCCGCTACCTCGTGGCCTCCTCTTTTGTGTCTTGAGGTAGGGTCCAAGTCTCCCAGGTCTTGTTTGTTGAGAAAATCATGTTCCCGAAGGTTTCATTCCGTTTGGACTCCATTTGATATTCCTTTTCTTCGAAACCCTAAAACAGGCAAAAAACAGCAATTCTGGGCTGGGCCTCCGGTTAATAGGTTAGTCCCAAAAATAATATAAAAGTGGAAAATAAAGCCCAATAACGTCCAAAATAGTAGATAATATAGCATGGAGCAATCAAAAATTATAGATACGTTGGAGACGTATCAACCAACATGGTGAAAGTGACTAGATGAAAAGCCCGTGTACCCTCAAGAATGATTTGCTTATCATAGGAGACCGTTTTGGCCAGTCCTTTGCCTCAAAAGGATTGGGATACCTTGCTGCAATTTTGATACTATTATTGTTACTTGCTCGTTACAAATTATGTTGCTATCAAACTACTCTGGTACTTACAATTTCAGCACTTGCAGACACTACCTTGCTGAAAACCACTTGTCATTTCCTTCTGCTCCTCGTTGGGTTCGACACTCTTACTTATCGAAAAGAGCTACAATTGATCCCCTATACTTGTCAGTCATCATGCTCCTCGGAAACGACGCTAGAAAAAGGTCTTGATAAACCACAAATATAGGGGATCGGAACAATTTTTGAGGGTAGAGTATTCAACCCACATTTATTGGTTCAACACAAGGGGAGCCACAGAATATTCTCAAGTATTAGCAGCTGAGTTGTCAATTCAACCACACCTGAAATACTTAATATCTGCAGCAAAGTATTTAGTAGCAAAGCAGTATGGAAGTTATCTTACAATGGTTAAAGTAGCAGTAGCAGTTTTGTAGCAAGCGTAACAGTAGCAGCGGAAAAGTAATGAAGCAAAGATCAATATGAAACGGGATCGTAGGCAATGGATCAATGATGGATAATTATGTCGGATGGCATTCATCATGCAACATTTATAACATAGGGTGACACAAAACTAGCTCCAATTCATCAATATAATGTAGGCATGTATTCCGAATATAGTCATAAGTGCTTATGGAAAAGAACTTGCATGACATCTTTTGTCCTACCCTCCCGTGGCAGCGGGGTCCTATTGGAAACTAAGGGATATTAAGGCCTCCTCTTAATAGGGTACCAGACCAAAGCATTGTCACTTAGTAAATACATGAACCCCTCAAACTACGCTCATCACTGGGAGTGGTCCCGACTATTGTCACTCCGGGGTTGCCGGATCATAACACGTATTAGGTAACTATAACTTGCAATATCGAACCAAGAACACAAATATATTCATGAAAACATAATAGTTTCAGATCTGAAATCATGCCACCCGGGCCCTAGTGACAAGCATTAAGAATGGCAAAGTCATAGCAACATCAATCTTAGAACATAGTGGATACTAGGGATCAAACCCTAACAAAAAATAACTCGACTACATGGTAAATCTCATCCAACCCATCACGGTCCAGCAAGCCTACGATGGAATTACTCACGCACGATGGTGAGAATCATGAAATTGGTGATGGAGGATGGTTGATGATGACAATGGCGACGGATTCCCCTCTCCAGAGCCCAAAACAGACTCCAGATCTGCCCTCCCGAGGAAGAACGGGGCTTGGCAGCGGCTCCGTATCGTAAAACGTGATGAATCCTTCTCTCTGTATTTTTCTCCCCGAAAGAGAATATATGGAGTTGGAGTTGAGGTCGGTGCAGGTCCAGGGGGCCCACAAGGTCAGGTGGCACGCCCCAGGGGGGTGGGCGCGCCCCCACCCTTGTGGCCTGAGTGTGGGCCCCTTCACTTGATTCTTTCCCCAATATTTTTTATTAATTCCAAAACTGATCTCCGTGAATTTTCAGGTCATTCCGAGAACTTTTTATTCTGCACAAAAATTACACCATGGCAATTCTGCTGAAAACAACGTCAGCCTGGGTTAGTTCCATTCAAATCATGCAAATTGGAGTCCAAAACAAGGGCAAAAGAGTTTGGAAAAATAGATACGACGAAGACGTATCAACTCCCCCAAGCTTAACCCATTGCTTGTCCTCAAGCAATTCAATTGACAAATTGAAAGTGATAATGTAAAACTTTTACAAACTTGGTTTGATCTTGTTGTTGCAAATATGTAACGCCAGCATTGAAGTTTTCAGCAAAGATCATGAACTAACCATATTGACAATAACATTTAGGTCTCACATTTACTCATATCAATGACATAATCTACTAGCGAGCAATAATAATAAATCTCGGATGACAACCCTTACTCAAAACAATCATGATATGACATAACAAGATGGTATCTCACTAGCCCTTTCTGAGACTGCAAACCATAAATGTAGAGCACCCCTGAAGATCAAGGACTGACTAGGCATTGTAATTCATGGTAAAAGAAATCCAGTCACAGTCATACTAAATATAAATTAATAACAATGCATACAAATGAAAGTGGTGCTCTCTAACTGGTGCTTTTTATGAGAGGATGATGACTCGGCAATAAAAGTAAATAGATAGGCCCTTCGTAGAGGGAAGCAGGGATTTGCGGAGGTGCCAGAGCTCGGGTTTTGAAATAGAGATAAATAATATTTTGAGCGGTATGCTTTGATTTTCAACATAACAACTAAGAGATCTCTGTATCTTCCATGCTACATACATCATAGGTGGTTCCCAAATAGAATGGTAAAGTTTATACCCCCCACCACCAACAAGCACACTCCACGGCTGGTCCAAAACAATGGGTACCGTCTAACTAACAAAAATCCTGGGGGAGTTTGTTTGCAATTATTTTGATTTGATTTGCTTTGAGAAAGGGACCGGGCACCCTGGTTACCAGCCATTTTCTCGTGAATGATGAGCGGAGTCCACTCTTCATCAGAATAACCCACCTAGCATGGAAGATATTGAAAACCCTAGTTGATACATCAGCTATTCGAGCATACAAAACAGATTATTATTTGAAGGTTTAGAGTTTGGCACTTGCAAATTTACTTGGAATGGCAGGTAAATACCGCATATAGGAAGGTATGGTGGACTCATATGGAACAACTTTGGGGTTTATGTAAGTGGATGCACAAGCAGTATTCCCGCTTAGTACAAGTGAAGGATAGAAAGAGACGGGGAAGCGACCAACTAGAGAGCGACAACATTCATAAACATGCATTGAGATTAACCAACATTGAGTGCAAGCATGAGTAGGATATAAATCACCATGAACATAAATATTGTGGAGGCTATGTTGATTTTGTTTCAACTACATGTGTGAACATGTGCCAAGTCAAGACAATCGAATCATTCAAAGGAGGATACCATCCTATCATACCACATCACAACCATTTTAATAGCATGTTGGCACACAAGGTAAACCATTATAAACTCCTTGCTAACTAAGCATGCCATTAGTAACTATAATGTAACGCCCTCGATGCGGCTATATCTCCTGCGTGTCGAAGCACGACTTAGAGGCATAACCGCATTGAAAGCAATGTCACAAGTAAGGTAATCTTCGCAACAACCCATGTAAATAGATAAAAGGGGAAAAGGTACATAGTTGGCTTACACTCGCCACGTCACACAAATACATGAATAACATTACAATCATCCAATACACTCATGGTCTGACTACGGTACCAAAATAAAGATCAACCCCCACATGCGACCAAGTCCCCGATTGCCCCAACTGGGCACCACTACTAATCATCTACAAAAGACACATAGTAACGACGAGAGTCTTCATCGAACTCCCATTTGAGATCAAGCGCATCGTCTGGAGCGGTATCATCGGTCCCTGCATCTGGTTTGGAAGTAATCTGTGAGTCACGGGGATTCAGCAATCTCGCACCCTCGCGATCAAGACTATTTAAGCTTATAGGTAAGACAAGGTATGATGTGGAGCTGCAGCAAGCGACTAGCATATATGGTGGCTAACATACGCAAATGAGAGCGAGAAGAGAAGGCAAAGCACGGATGAACAACTATGATCAAGAAGTGATCCTAGAACAACCTACGTCAAGCATTACTCCAACACCATGTTCACTTCCCGGACTCCGCCGAGAAGAGACCATCACGTTTACACACGTGGTTGATTCATTTTAATTAAGTTTCATGTTATCTACAACCGGACATTAACAAATTCCCATCTGCCCATAACCATGGGCACGGCTTTCGAAAGTTCAAATCCCTACAGGGGAGTCCCAACTTAGCCCATCACAAGCTCTCACGGTCAACGAAGGATATTCCTTCTCCCGAGACATTCCGATTAGGCTCGGCATCCCGGTTACATGACGACCTCGACAATGGTAAAACTAAACTAGCAACACCGCCCGAATGTGCCGACATATCTCGATAGGAGCTGCACATATCTCGTTCTCAAGGCACACCGGATTGTCCAAGGTTCTGGTAGGCCAGCCCACAGTTGCCCCTGGTGGCCACCGGCAGCTGACAGGTTGGACCAACACTCAGAGGAGCACTGGCCCGGGGGTTTAAATAAAGATGACCCTTGAGTCCGCGGAACCCAAGGGAAAAAGAGGCTAGGTGGCGAATGGTAAAACCAAAGTTGGGCATTGCTGGAAGAGTTTTATTCAAGGCGAACTGTCAAGGGGTTCCCATTATAACCCAACCGCGTAAGGAACGCAAAATCCGGGAACATAACACCGATATGACGGAAACTAGGGCGGCAAGAGTGGAACAAATCACTAGGAAAAAAGGCCGAGCCTTCCACCCTTTACCAAGTATATAGGTGCATTAAGATAAACAAGATAAATAAGGTGATATCCCAATAATAAACACAGTTCCAACAAGGAACGATCTCCAATCTTCACCTGCAACTAGCAACGCTATAAGAGGGGCTGAGCAAAGCAGTAACATAGCCAATCAACGGTTTGCTAGGCCATGGTGGGTTAGAGGTTTGACATGGCAATTTGGGAGGCATGATAAGCAAGTGGTAGGTATCGTAGCATAGGCATAGCAAACGAGCGAGCATCTAGCAAGCAAAGATAGATGTGATTTCGAGGGTGTGGTCATCTTGCCTACAAAGTTGTCAGAGTTGACTTGATCCTCATAAGTGAACTCAACGGGCTCCTCGTTCACGAACTTGTCTCCCGGCTCTACCCAAACAAGAAAAACAAGCAAACGGAACACAATCAACCACGTGCAATGCTCAATCAACATGATGCAAACATGGTATGCTATGCGGGATGCGGTATGCGATGCATATGCAAGATTTGCAAAGGAATGAATGAACCTGGCCTCAACTTAGAAATCCAATAGTGCCACTGGAAAGTTGAGGTGATTTCGGTTGAAATCGATATAAAGATCACCGGAATCGGATGCGCGGTTTGGAAATGGCAAGCAAAACAAATATGGCACCGGTCTACGATAATCAGCAATTGACCAACTAAATGCATCAAGATAAATATGCTACAACACTCAAACATGACAACAAAATACATGGCAGGTATCCACTCATGATGCTTGACAAAAGATGAACACTGAGCGATAGCTAGTTCATCCATTAACATGTTCAAACAAGCATGGCAAAAATGCAAATGATAACAGGTTTCAGACTTTGTGAAATTAACACAAGTGTGGAATTTATCATCAGGAAGCACACTTTAGAGCATGAAAACTATATGATACAGGAACTTAACATGGCAAAGCAAGGCATGGAATGAAGCTACTCAAAGCACTTAGCAAAAGTCCCTTAGTGACCTTGAGCCAAAAGGGATCAGAAAATACAATTGCAAGCATGTGAACATGGCAAAAACATAAACAGATTCAGAGTTAGTGAAAAACTGGAGCATGCAAATCAGTTAACGAGTAGGCATATTTATGAGCTCGATGCACTCACTACAGAGCATGGCATGACAAACTAAGCATACAACCATCAACAATACATGGCATAGGAGCTAGACATGGAAAGAACAACAACATAGCATGCACGGATCAATAGTAACATCCTCGGCAAAATCGCTAAACATGTCAACAATCTGCCAGGATTCACGATATAGCAAAAGTAGGGCTCGATTAACTCAAGCTAGGGTGCTCCATAAATGCAAACAAAGACATGGATGGATAGAGCACCACAATGTTAACAAATCATCCTTACTGATCATCCTCAAACGAGGCACGGATCACTAGGAAACAACATGAACATATGGCATAACGACAAAATCAGGACAAGGACTAAGTCCCTAAAATCGACATTACCGATTACGCTACTTCGCAAGCTTGTGTTAGTCACCACAAGTATCACAAAAAATACATGGTAAGTACCTCTGTAAAGATGGCATGGCATATAACAAAACACATGAAGAGCTCAGGATCATAGCATGCACACATTAAACATGGCAAAAATGACAAAATGCCATTTGATGAAACAGATCTGCCAAATTGCTCACATAGCCCTCTTCCAACAGGATTCCGGGCATCAAGATGAGCTCAAATGAAAATGATGCAATGAGATGAAATGATTTACTCGTCGAGACGAACATTTTGGTATGCTACAAGCACAAATCGGATCTACGATGAGAGAGTTATAGCATGCCAAAGTTTGCAAAAAAATTAGGGTTCGGGGATGAAAAAGTCAACCGACTCCCGATCTGGATCTGGATCTGGCGTGTGCACTGTTCATCGGAGAACGACTCCCGAGGTTCGCCGGAGGTGGATGTCGGAGGTCACCGGACTTGGAGCTTCGCCGGATCCGGGCGGTGGAAGGCCGGAGAGGTCGCCTACGATGGAGGTAGACGGCGGAGCTCGCCGGAGTGGCGACGGCGGTGGCCGGGCGGCGCGGCAAGATCCGAAGAGGACGGTGGCGAGGTCAGGCATCGCCACCGGCGAGGGACGCGGCGGCCGGTGCGGCGGCCCGCAGCGGAGGGAGCGGCGAAGCGGGGCACCTCGGGCGGAGGAGGCGAGGGAGCCGGGGCGCGCAGGGCGCGGCCCAGATCGGCGACGGGGAGGGCCAGCTTCGGGGCCGGCGGGCTTCGGCGGCGGCGGGTGGCGGGGAGCCACGTGGCAGTTCCTGAGTAGCCGGGCGCGGCGGCGCGGGGCGTGTCCGGCGGGAGCGGACATGTCCGGCGGCGGAGGGGACGGAATTTTAGGGTTATGGTTGTTTTGGATCCGGGATTTTCGGGGAAGAGACCATTTTATAGGTAGGAAGAGCTAGGAGGCTCCAAATTGATCACGGTGTGTGGCCACGCGGTCGTGATCGAACGCTCTAGATGATTGAAGGGTTTTTGGTGGGTTTTGGGCCAAATTGGAAGGGTGTTGGGCTGCAACACAAACGAGGCCTTCTCGGTCCCTCGGTTAACCGTTGGAGTATCAAACAAAGTCGAAATGGCACGAAACTTGACAGGCGGTCTACTGTTAGTAAACCAAGGCCGCTTGGCAAGTATCGGTCCAATCCGAAAATGTTTAACCCCCACACACGAAAAGAGGTAGAAAGGGACACCGGGTGACATAGGAGTGCCGGAATGCAAAACGGACAACGGGGAAAATGCTGGGATGCATGAGACGAACACGTATGCGAATGCAATGCACATGATGATATGATATGAGATGCATGACAAAGGCAACAACACACGGAGACAAAAACCTGACACCGAGGAAAATAAAATAACTTTAGCGCCGGAAACGGCAAGAGTTTGGATACAGATAAGGTAAATTACATCCGGGGTGTTACATATAATCTCTAATTGTCATTGCAAACATGTTTCATTCATAATAGGCTGAATCAGGAATGATAAACTAATCATATTTACAAAAACAAGATAGGTCGAGTTCATACCATCTTTTCCTCATCTCAATCATTTCATCATATATCGTCATTATTGCCTTTCACTTGCACGACCGAACGGTGTGGATAATATAATAGTGCACGTGCACTGGGCTAAGCTAGAATCTGCAAACATTTATTCAAAGGAGAAGACGAGGTAATAAGGGCTCATTGTTAGATCAACAATAATGCATATGAGAGGTACTCAACATTTTCATCGTGGTCTTCTCCTCTCGACCCCCAAAGAAAAGAAAAGAACTTCAAAGAAACACACTAAAATATTTTTGGAGTTTTTGTTTTTCTGAAGGTAGTAAAACAAGAACGAGAAAGACTATTTACACGGGAAAGCTCCGAACAAGCAAAACAAGAACGAGAAATCTTTTTGGGTTTTCTTTTAATATTACTACTAAGCATGCATAGTAAGTAAACTAACTACAACTATTTTTTTTGTTTTTCTTAAGGTTTATCAAACACACAAGAAGAAAGCAAGAAAAAGAAATAAAATAGCATGGATAATACAATGAAAAAGTATGAACACCGACAACTGGAATGAGTGTGTGAACATGAATGTAATGTCGGTGAGAAATACGTACTCCCACAAGCTTAGGCTTTTGGCCTAAGTTGGTCTACGACCATTGGCCTGGTGGATATCAAAATTTGTAGTTGGGGTTGTACTGAGATGCATCAGCTACTGCCTGAAGGGCTACAACATGAAGGCGAGTAGCCTCCGCTGTTCTCTCATACTCGTTTGCCTCCTCTCTAGTTATAAAGTACCATCCATTTACCTGAAAGTTAAAGAAAGCAGGAGCAAGAAGAGTAACATGGATGGCGTGCCGTCTATCAAAGATTAGTCGGTACTGGAGGAATTGTTCGTTCCTCTTAAGAAATTAGTAGCGTACCATAGCCTCATAATCTAGAAAAGTAGGTGGCAACTCAATATCATACCCCCTTACAGGTAGACCCAAATATTTAGCTAAATGAGTTGCATAAATCCTACCAAATAAATCTCCATCTTTAGCATTATGGTGTAACCTCCTAGCAATAATAGCCCCCAGATTATATCATTTATCACCTAACACCGCACACTTGAGGACACTAAGATCTGGAACGCAAATGTGGCAATGCTCAAGTTTACCATTAATACACCTACCGATAAAGAGAGCAAAATAATGTATGGCAGGAAAGTGAATACTCCCTATGGTTGCTTGCGTGATATTTCTAGTTTCTCCAACGGTGATGCTAGCAAGGAAATCATTATATTCAGATTTGTGAGATTCACTAAGAAGGCCCCATTGTGGAATTTTGCATGCATCACAAAAGTATTCTAGGTCCATTGTATAAGATTCATCATAAAGGTCAAATAGGATACTATGAGTATTACGCTTGGATGAAAACTCAAACCTCTGCACGAAGGAATCAGTGAGATAGTACTATAAGCACTTGTCCAATAAGAGGTCTTCGAGGCCGGCATTTTGTACATACGCATAGAATTCATCCTTAAAACCTGCACGATCCATAAATTCATCCGACGGCCATTCACACGGCTTCACTTGAGCTTCCCTTGGTGGTTCAAGGTCCTGCTCACGGATCGCAGGCCTTGGTCCTTGCTTCCTTGAAGAACCGCCTTGATACATTTTCATGGACATTTTTCTTCCTTTGAAAAATTTCTGAAATTTTTAGTGACTCAAAATAAAAGTGAACCAAACTCAACAAGATTGATAGCAACTACTCCTACAAGTGCCTAGAGGCTATATCATGCATCAAAACTACTTTGGACCATATAAATTTGGCATGCAAGCTCAAGAACAGGGTCTCCAAAGCAGCAAAAAATTGCAATAAACAAAGCACTAGAACAAAAACTAATTGGACCATTGGAGGAGTCACATACCGAAGAACAATCCCCCAAAGCAGTTTTGTGAATGGTGCTTTGAGCAAGGAGATCCAAAATGACAGCAAGATGAGCAAGAACACGAGTTTGAGCTATGGAGTGATTTTTCTGGAGGAAGAAGGAGTGGATGGGCACTTGAATAAGTGGAGGGGGACACGTGGGACCCACAAGGCCAGGGGGCATGCCCCAGGGGGATGGGCACACCCTCCACCCTTGTGGCCAGCTAGTGAGGCCCCCTGGTGTGTTCTTTGCACCATAAATTCTAAAAATAATCATACTAAATTTTCAGGGCATTTGGAGAACTTTTATTTTTGGGACATTTTTTATTGCAAGGATAATTCAGAAAATAGACAGAAAATACTAATTTTGCTTTATTTAAACTAAATAATAGATACTAAAAGATGGGTACAGAGAGTTGTGCCTATGAAATTCATCCATCTCATGCTCATCAAAAGGAATCCATTAACAAGGTTGATCAAGTCTTATTAATAAACTTCTTCCGAGTAACATGAAACCGGAGAACTTTCGAATAACACTAGGTTACCTCAACGGGGATATGCATTTACCCAACAATAAGAATATCGTATTTCTTTTTGATAGTAGGAAGGGGGAATTCAAAACCTCCAATAGTAATAGTTGAAAATTTTCCAATAGAGTTGATACTATGAACTTGAGGTTGTTTCTTCGGAAAGTGTACCTTATGCTCATTACCATTAACATGAAAAGTGACATTGCCTTTGTTGCAATCAATAACAGACCCTGCAGTATTCAAAAAGGGTCTACCAAGGATGATCGACATACTGTCGTCCTCGGGAATATCAAGAATAACAAAGTCCATCAACATAGTAACGTTTGCAACCACAACAGGCACATCCTTACAAATACCGATGGGTATAGCAGTTTAATTTATTAGCCATTTGTAAAGAGATTTCAGTAGGTGTCAACTTATTCAATTCAAGTCTACGATACAAAGAGAAAGGCATAACACTAACACCGGCTCCAAGTTCACATAAAGAAGTTTTAACATAGTTACTTTTAATGGAGCAGGGTACAGTTGGTACTCCGGGATGTCCAAGTTTCTTTGGTATCCCACCCTTAAAAGTATAATTAGCAAGGATGGTGGAAATTCCAGCTTCAGGTATTTTTCTTTTATTAGTAACAATTTCTTTCATATACTTAGCATAAGGAGGCATTTTAAGCATATCAGTCAAACACATACATAGAAAGATAGGTCTAATCATTTCAGAAAAGTGCTCAAAATCCTCATCATCCTTTTTCTTGGATAGTTTAGGAGGAAAGGGCATGGGTTTTTGAACCCATGGTTCTCTTTCTTTACCATGTTTCCTAGCAATGAAGTCTCTTTTATCATAATGTTGATTCTTTGATTGTGGGTTATTAAGATCAACATCAGGTTCAATCTCTACATCATTATCATTACTAGGTTGAGCATCAACATGAATATCATCATTAACATTAGCACTAGGTTCATGTTCATTATCATACTGTGTCTCAGCATCAGAAATAGAAATATCATTGGGATTCTCAGGTGTGTCTACAACAGGTTCACTAGCATGCAAAGTCCCATCAGTTTTCTTTTTCTTTTTATTAGAAGGACTAGATGCATCAGTATTAATTCTCTGAGAATCCTGCTCAACTCTCTTAGGATGGCCTCGGGATACAAAGGTTCCTGGGTCATTTTACCACCTCTAGTCATAACCCTAACGACATTATCATTATTCTTACTATTCAAATCATTAAGAAAATCGTCCCGAGCCTTAAGTACTTGTTCTACTTGAGTTTTAACCATGGAAGCATGTTTACTAATAAGCTTAAGATCATTCACAGTTCTACTCATATAATCACCCAAGTGGTCAAGCATGTAAGCATTGCATTTCAACTGTCTACTAACATAAGCATTGAAATTTTCTTGTTTAACAATAAAATTATCAAACCCATCCAAGGATTGACCAGCAGACTTATTATGAGGAATATCACCTTTGTGGCACCCTGGCTCAGAGAAATCGGAACGCCCCGTATTTCAGCCCAGAGAGCGAGGAGAAGTCTTCTGGAGTACGTCACTACTTAGCATAGAACAAATCAGCTCTTTATTACAAGCTATATGGGTACAAAGGGATTACATCGGCACGACGACACTACGCCTGCCACGGTTGCTCCATGTAAGCAGCAGGACAACACGAAGCAGTGGAATAACTCTAGTAGCGGAACAACGACAATGGTGATGAACTCGACTCCGCAGGGACTCTGGCTGGAATGCTTATCCTAGCTCACAAACAAGGGATCCATGGAAAACAAACAATCAAATCCGGCATGAGCTGCAAACTGGCATGACACGCCAGGTCAGTAGATTGAATGTACTTGCAAGCTCACAACAACCAGAAGCAATCAAGACAAACAATAGCATGGCATTTACAAGTTTCTTAGCAATAATGAACATCATACTATCAGAACAACATGGCATGTACAACATGATACCGCTAGAACAATACGAGCATGACATGAACATATGAAGATGATGATACTAGCATGCACCAACTTACTCCTCGTAACCATCACATGCATAAGCTTACCACCACTGACATCATACAATCATCTCAGGATCCAATCAAGCTTGGTATTACCATACCATAGTAATCATTAATGACCACAAGGAGCTGGACCTTAACCCTTGACTCTAACATAACACCACAAATATCCATCAACTCGGTATCCTCCATACCACGATGATCATCTCACGATCACAATCAACCTCTTCTCATCATCAAACCAGGGTTGTTATTAAGCATATTATTATTACTGTTGACCCATAGTGTGACCAACTACGAACTGGGCCCTTATCCGCGTGCGCGGCTATAGCTAGATTAAACACACACACTCTGCAGAGGTAGCTCACTTTACCCACACCACGAAACCCATGGCCTCACGCTCCCATACGGGTGGACCAATGGCATTCCGACAAAACCGCTCTACTGCCATGACACTCTCCCGGCCACTCTGACAAACTCCCCTCTGGGCTAAGTCATGGGTGGCCCCGTGCGTACCAAAGGCATAAAGGGCCACCGTCGTGGCAAAACTAACAACGGTCCCAAATGGGGACAATGGTATACCAATCACAACAACGGGCACATAAGGCTTATGCCGTCCTACCTGATCAGGGTAGATCCCACGCATAACCTTCCCTCGTTGGAGGCACCGACGAGAGGCATGACAATAGACCCAGTTAGGACCTTCCCATAAAGGCAAATGTGGTTGCACTTGTCAGCTCGATATGGTGGCACCATGACTCAGCCAACAGTTGTTCAAGTTCATTTAAGTCCGGTTAAACTTGAATGCAATAAGCGGAGTCATATTAAAAATAACATGATGCAACTATAATGCATGAGCATGATATCAACATAAGCATGGAGGTGCAACATAATCATCGAGCATATCGACAACATTAAATCATATATCCGAACGAGCAGGGCATACTAACGAGCATGAATATCACAAGAATAACACTACTCATAGCATAAAATGATCACTAGCATTAACGATAAATACCAAGCAAGAACATAGCAATAATACTACCAAGTAAGCATGTAAACAACTAGATGCAAAGGAAACATGCATAACAACGGTACTCGGTAACCGACATTAGTCATGCACCGAAGAACATGACCAACCCAACATGTACTACTATCAAGCATGGCAATATGATACTAATACTAGCAAGTAGTTCATGATAACAAAGTGCAAGAAAGAATAGCGTGACAGTGAACAAAAATCCATAAGCATCACCGAAACAATGATAACCGTATCAAAACAAGCAGACATTTATTAAATATTCAAGTTGAAAACCATGGCTACTGCATGTCCGTCATGCAAGTGGGTGTTGTGGCTTGCCTGGGGATGAAGGAACCACCGGGAAGAAGTGCGGAAAGATCGTGGAACGAATCACCGGAAAAGGTTCTCTTGGAGGGGCTGATTAGGGACAAGGGAAATAAGGTCATTTCTAGTTTGTAAAACCATAATGAAAGTGACACCAACAGAATGGGATCGACGGGGCGAAGAAGTAGGCTTTGGATTCACCTCAATCGGAGTCTCGAGCAAAAAGTTATAGCCCGACGAAGTCCAGGGACCAATCTATAAAAAAAATCTACAAACAGGCCCTTGAATGAGAAAACAGAAAACACCTTTGAGGGAATACGTCTTTTGCATAGGGAAAGTGCACTTTCAGATGCAGTGGAAACATAATATGCTTTTGAACGGGGAAATGTACTCTGTACAAAGGCCGCGAGACTTTACGCTTTCTCTTAACAAAAACGTAAACGTGGAAATACGTTTCCACTTACCCACATGGTAGAGGCGGAGCCAGGCGCTGAGAGGCTTACAGGTGGGGCCACACGACCACTGGCAGGTTTGAGGGGGCTGCCTTCATGTTCTTCCTCCTGCCCATGCTCGGACGAGGAGCAGAGGAGCCCGACGGCGGTTGCCGGCGGCTCCGGCCACCTCCCGTGGCGTTTGACACACCGATGTGCTAAGGGTGAAGCGGCGCATCCATCCTGGTGGTGCACAGGCCTCGAGGATGACCGGAGCGGGTGCATCTCTGGCCAGGGCGGACGACGGCCCCGTGAAGAACAGGGCATGACGCCATGGGTCGTACGGGAAAGAGGGAAATGACGGGGATGCTCCAGGGGTTCAGGGAAGGAGGGTGTGACGCCCCGAGACCGGCGCTCCAGATGCTTATGGATTCCGAGATTCGTCATGTGTTTTGTTTTGTTCGTTGCTTTCATCTTTGCATCATGTGCATCGCATCATGTCATCATGCCATCATATCATTAATTTTATAACTCTTTTAAATAAATTGTATGGATCTTCGATCCATTTAAATCGAGGGAAGAGTGACTTCTCTTTATAACTTATCCTCCCAATATTAGGGAGCTATTATAAAATATTCCATTGATGTGGAATTACCTTTGACACACTTGCAAAGTAATTCCCCATGCCATTGTTATCTCACTTCTTGACCTCAAACTTTGCCCTAAATTCGTTCTTCACTTTCCCAAGCTCGACCAAAAGTCTCGACATTTTCGGGAACTTCGAAAACGTAGTCCTAGTTCAAAACCATTTGAATTAAATTCAAATGAGTTTGAATTTAATACCTGCTATCTCGCCACTTCTATTTTTCTGTGAACATGCATATTTTGTGAGCCCAGGAAAATTATCCGCATGCCCAAGTTCCTTCCCTAATCTTTCCTTTTATCTCCATCTTTCTTTCTATTTGATTTCTTCTAATAGAAATGAGGGAGAGAGAGAGGGGGAAAGGAGCCCAGCAGCCCAACAGTCCCCTATCTAACCCTAGGCCGACCTCCCTTGCTCGACCCCCTCGTCTCTCTCCCTCACCTTCTCCCTCGCGCCGCCACCCCCAGAAACCACGCGCTCGCCCCTGATCTCCTCACCCCATGTGCCTCAGCGTTACCCCAATCGTAAAGGAGTGGCGCCCCCCGCATGGCTTCTATCTCGCTGCCGGCGACTGATACGTCTCCATCGTATCTATAATTTTTGATTGTTCCATGCCAATATTATACAACTTTCATATACTTTTGGCAACTTTTTATACTATTTTTGGGACTAACATATTGATCTAGTGCCCAGTGCTAGTTCCTGTTTGTTGCATGTTTTTTGTTTCGTAGAAAATCCATATCAAATGGAGTCCAAACGGGATAAAAACTGATGGAGATTTTTTTTGGAATATATGTGATTTTTGGGAAGAAGAATCAATGCGAGACGATTCCCGAGGGGGCCACGGGGCAGGGGGCGTGCCCAGGGGGTCAGGCGCACCCTGGTCCCTCGTGGCCACTTGCTATGAAACAATTGCTTGGCTTGTCATCGGGGTTGTGCATGATTTGAATATTTTGTGTGGTGAAGATGGAGCATAGCCAGACTATATGATTTTGTAGGGATAAATTTCTTCGTCCATGTTATTTTGAAAAGGCATGATTGCTTTATTAGTATGCTTGAAGTATTATTGTCTTAATGTCAAATGATAGACAATTGCTTTAATCACTCGTGTCTTAATATTCATGCCATTATTAGACTACATGATCAAGATTATGCTAGGTAGCATTCGACATCAAAAAATATCTTTTTTATCATTTACCTACTCGAGGATGAGCAGGAATTAAGCTTGGGGATGCTGTTACGTCTCCATTGTATCTATAATTTTTGATTGTTCCATGCCAATATTATACAACTTTCATATACTCTTGGCAACTTTTTATACTATTTTTGGGACTAACATATTGATCCACTGCCCAGTGCAAGTTCCTGTTTGTTGCATGTTTTTTGTTTCGCAGAAAATCCATATCAAACGGAGTCCAAACGGGATAAAAACTGACAGAGATTTTTTTTGGAATATATGTGATTTTGGGAAGAAGAATCAACGTGAGACGATGCCCTAGGGGGCCACTATGCAGGGGGCGTGCCCTGGGCCCTCATGGCCACCCCGTAAGGCAGTTGGTGCTCTTCTTTCACCGCAAGAAAGCCAATATCCGGATAGAAAATGTGTTCAAATTTCAGCCCAATCGGAGTTACGGATCTCCGGGAATATAAGAAACAATGAAAGGGCGGAATCTAGGGACACAGAAACAGAGAGAGCCAGAGAGACAGATCCAATCTCGGAGGGGCTCTCGCACCTACCATGCCATGGAGACCAAGGACCAGAGGGGAAACCCTTATCCCATCTAGGGAGAAGGTCAAGGAAGAAGAAGAAGAAGGGGGTCTCTCTCCCCCTCTCTCCTGGTGGCGTCGGAACGCCGCCGGGGCCATCATCGCAACAACGATCTACACCAACAACTTCACTACCGTCATCAGCAACCCTTCCCCCCTCTATACAGCGGTGTAACCCCTCTTTTACCTGCTGTAATCTCTACTTAAACATGGTGCTCAATGTTATATATTATTTCCCAATGATGTATGGCTATCCTATGATGTTTGAGTAGATCTGTTTTGTCCTATGGGTTAATTGATGATCATGATTGGTTTGAGTTGCATGTTTTATTATTGGTGTTGTCCTATGGTGCTCTCCATGTCGTGCAAGCGTGAGGGATCCCCATTGTAGGGTTTGCAATATGTTCATGATTTGCTTGTGGTGGGTGGAGTGAGTGACAGAAGCACAAACCCGAGTAAGTAGGTTGTTTACGTATGGGAATAAAGATGACTTGATACTTTAATGCTATGGTTGGGTTTTACCTTAGTGAGCTTTAGTAGTTGCGGATGCTTGCTAGAGTTCCAATCATAAGTGCATATGATCCAAGAAGAGAAAGTATGTTAGCTTATGCCTCTCCCGCAAATAAAATTGCAATAATGATTACCGGTCTAGTTATCGATTGCCTAGGGACAAATAACTTTCTCGTGACAAAAAGCTCTCTACTAAAACTAACTTAGTTGTGTCTTCATATAAACAGCCCCAACTTTTTATTTACGTGCTCTTTATTATCTTGCAAACCTATCCAACAACACCTACAAAGCACTTATAGTTTCATACTTGTTCTAGGTAAAGCGAACGTTAAGCGTGCGTAGAGTTGTATCGGTGGTCGATAGAACTTGAGGGAATATTTGTTCTACCTTTAGCTCCTCGTTGGGTTTGACACTCTTACTTATCGAAAGATGCTACAATTGATCCCGTATACTTGTGGGTTATCAGCGATGACCAAGACTCCTCCCGCGCCGCCTCTCCTCCTGCTTCTCCTCGTCGCCCGAACCCGCCTCGACCTCACCGCCGGCAGCACCAGCTGCTACTGCACACTCTCGCCAATGCCACGCCCGGACCTCCCCCGTGCCTTGCCTTCGACCTCGGCTTCCATGTCCCATGGCCACGGGTGCCACCAGCTGCAGTTTTAGGCCGTCCCCGTCGCCGACTCCCTCGCCGCCCTTCTGCACCTTGTCTCCGTCCCTGCCCGTCGGAGCCACGCCTCCCGTTGCCCGCAGTTGCATCGCTGGTCTTCCTCCTCGACGCTGCCGCCTCGAGCCTCCCCATGCCGCACGAGAGCACCGTGCCATGTTCCCGCCACTGCTCCCCTGCATCACCACCATGCCATGCTCGTTGTTGCATCATGAGCTGCCTTCGCTATTGCCCGCATCAAGCTTCCACCTCGGCCATCCGCGAGAAATTTTGGCATGGCAATGACCGAGACCCCCCCCCCCAACACTTTGTTGCCTCGGTGCACCTCCGCTCTTGGAGTTTTGGACTGCCAAGACTTATTGCTGAGACAGGAAACCCCACAAGATGTTTTAGGGATACGCCAAGTACCTCTACCGATGGCCCCGAACATCTACGGACGTGTACGACTACCGTTGCCCGAAGTACCGTGGGTCACAAGCACCGTGAACGACTACCGTCGCCAAGGTCGTGAGTACCTCAACGGTCGTCGTGTACCATTACTTCCACTACCGTCACGAGAACGACTAGTTCCACTATGACCCGTGTACCACTACTTCCTTCGATGACTCGATCCATCCCGAATGCACCCTTGGGAGGTATAACTGCCGAGACGACGTCCATGAATGAATGATTGTGATGTATGAGTTTATCATGTTCGATTGGTGTCCGAATTGTTTCATGCACATCCCTCGCTTGCCTTGCCGTCGTCACGTGAAAGCCCGGTTACCGGGGTCACCCCACCATCCTTGCATGACACTCTCATGCCCACTACCTTTTGCACCGGTATCTCCATGAGCTACCGGAACTGATATGTTGTCGTGACACCCTTTCTTTCCACCACGGTGACAAATGCTTCTTAACATGCTCATGTCAACATTTTCATAATTTGCACAAAACTTGTACATGTCATCCGCATCATGATAACAACATTTATAATGTTTAAAATTGTTGCTGCTTTAAATTGCTAAATGCATGTGGGGATTTTCCGAAATTGTTGTTTGTTATTTCCAGCCTCATTTAAACTTGCCTAAACAGTTAATTTAATTATGTTTCACTTATTGCCATGTTTAACCACATTTAATATTGTTGGTACATAAACGGGAGAGAACTAAATAAATGAATGTGGTGTTTCATTAATGTGCAACTCGTTGCATATTGAGTTGCACTTAATTTGTAGTATTGTTTGTTGCACTTTGCCATTCCATGCCTCATTAAAATGGACATGCATCATACTTGATTGTGCATCATGCCATGCTTATGTAATGGTTGTTTACTATGTTGTTTGCTTCTTTCCAGTTGTGTGTCTTCTCGATAGTCTGGTATCGTTGCATTTGTGAGGATCCGTTCGATGACGTTGGCTCGTCATCTTCATGGACTCGTTCTTCTTCCTAGCGGGATTTCAGGCAAGATGACCGTCACCTTGGATCTCACTACTATCTTTGCTAAGCTAGTTGTCTCGATTCTATTGCTATGTCGCGCTTCCTACCACTTTTTTATCAAGCCTCCCAAATTGCCATGATAGACTCTAACCTTTTACCCTTCCTAGCAACCCGTTGTTTGGCTATGTTACCACTTTCCTCAGCCCCTCTTTGTAACACCCCGTATGTAACTTGCCATATTTGTATTCCAACTCTTACCGTTTCCGGCACTAAGTTATGTTATTTCCTCGTTGTCGGGTTTTTGTCTTCGTGTTGTTTTGTCTTTGTCATGCATCTCATATCATGTCATCATGTGCATCGCATTTGCATACGTGTTCGTCTCATGCATCCGAGCTTTTTCCCCGTTGTCCGTTTTGCATTCCGGCGCTCCTATGTCCTCTGGTGTCCCTTTCTACCGCTTTTCATGTGCGGGTGTTAAATGTTTTCGGATTGGACCGAGACTTGCCATGCGGCCTTGGTTTACTACCGGTAGACCACCTGTCAAGTTTGGTGCCATTTGGACTTCGTTTGATACTCCAACGGTTAACCGAGGGACCGAAAAGGCCTCGCATGTGTTGCAGCCCAACACCATTCCAAAGTGGCCCAAAACCCACCTAAACCTCCTCTGTCATCTAGGCCGTTCGATCACGATCGCATGGCCGAAAACCTCACCTCATTTGGACTCTCCTAGCTCCTCCTTCCTATAAAAGAGCACCCCACCCTGAAATTCCGGATCAAATCACCCCTAGACCTAGCTCCTCCTTCTGCCGCGCCGAACATGTCCGTTCCAGCCGGACGTCCCGCCGCCGCTGCCCCGGACCAATAGACAAGCACCACCTGTCCCCGCCAGATCCACCGCCGCCGCCGGCCCGGGAATCCCGAGCCAGGCCCACGTCGCCCCGCCGCCACCTACCTCTGCTCCCGCCGCCCGCTCCGCCCGCCGTCTCGTCGCCGGGCATCTCCGACGCCGGCGACCGCCGCCCTTGCAACTCCGGCGACCGGCGCTACCCTGCTCCGGCTTCCGCGCCACCAAGTCCGCCGTGCGCCGCCCCTCGTCGCCCTCGCCGCCCCGGCAAGCTCCGGATCCCCAAGTCCGACTCCGGCCGCCATCATCTAATGTTCCGTCGAGCACCTCGGCATCCGTGCAAACCGGATCTAGATCTGAAATTCGAATCGGTTGACCTAATTTTCCCTATCCCAGATATTTTTTGCATACTTTGACGCATCATATCTTCGTCTCTGTGGCTCCAATTCGTGCGTGTAACATATCGAAGTGTCCGTCTCGACGAGTACTTCATTTCATCTCATTGCATCATGTTCATTTGAGCTCATCTTGTTGCCCTAAATGCTGTTGGAAGAGGGCTAAGTAATGTTAGTTTCAGATCCGTATTAGCATTTTCACTTGTGTCATTTTTGTCATGATTAATGTGTGCATGCTAGGAACTTGAGCCCTACATGAGTTTTGAAGTATGCCATGTCATCTTTATAGGGGGTGTATGCCATGTATTTTTGTGATATCTGTGGTGACTAGCACAAGCATGCCAAGTGGCCCTCTTAATGTTGCTGATTTCAGGGACTTAGAATTATTCTAAGTCTTTGTCCTGTCATTATTTTTATGCCATATGTTCATGTTGCTACCTAGTGATCCGTGCCTCTTGTGAGCATGATAAGTAAGGATGTTTTGTAGATATTGTGGTGCTCTATCCATCCATGTCTTTGTTTGCATTTATGGAGCACCCTAGCTTGAGTCAATCGAGCTCTAATTTTGCTATAGAATGTTCCTGGCAGATTGTTAACATGTCTAGCAATTTTGCCGAGCTTGTTGTAGTTGATCCATGCATGTTATGTTGTTGTTCTTGCCATGTCTAGCTTCTATGCCATGTATACTTGCTGGGTGTATGCTTAGTTTGTCATGTCATGCCTTGTGGTGAGTGCATCGAGCTTGTAAACATGCCTACTTGTTATCTGTTTTGCCATGTTCCAGTTTTCTGCTAAGTCTGAATCTGTTAACGATAATTGCTACGTTCACATGGTTGCCATTGTATTTTCTGATCCCTTTTGGCTTATGGTCAGTAAGGGACTTTTGTTGTATACTTTGAGTAGCTTCATGCCATGCCTTGCTTTTCCATGATATGTGCCTGTAGCATGTTGTTATCATGCTCTAAACATTGCTTCCTGGTGTTAAATTCCTGACTTGCTGTTTATTTCACTAAGTCTGAAACCTGTTATCTTTTGCACTTTTGCCATGCTTGTTTGAACCTGTTAATGAGTAAATTAGCCATAGCTCAGTGTTCTTATTTTGTCAAGAATCTTGAGTGGATCCCTGCCATGTATTTTGTTGTCATGTTGGAGTGTTGTAGCATGTTGTTCTTGATGCATTTAGATGGTCTCGTGCTGTTAATCGCAGACCGGTGCCATATTTGTTTAGCTTGTCATTTCCAAACCGTGCATCCGTTTCCGGTGATCTTTATATCAATTTCGACCGAAATCAACTCCTCTTTCCAGTGGCACTCTTGGATTTCCAAGTTGAGGCCAGGTTCAATCATTCCTTTTCAATTCATGCATATGCATCGCATACCGCATCCCGCATGTCATGTCATGTTTTGCATCATGTTGCTTGTGCATTGCACGTGGTTGATTGTTCTCCCTTTGCTTGTGTTTCTTGCTTTGGGTAGAGCCGGGAGATGAGTACGTGATCGAGGAGCCCGTTGAGTACGTTTACGAGGATCAAGTCAACTCAGAGAACTTTGCAGGCAAGATGACCATACCCTCGAAATCACTTCTATCTTTGCTTGCTAGATGCTCGCTCTATTTCAAACCTCTAACCCACCTTGTCCTAGCAAACCGTTGTTTGGCTATGTTACCGCTTTGCTCAGCCCCTCTTATAGCGTTGCTAGTTGCAGGTGAAGATTGGAGTTTGTTCCTTGTTGGAACATGTTTATTGTTGGGATATCTTTATTATATCTTGTATATTTTTAATGCACCTATACACTTGGTAAAGGGTGGAAGGCTCGGCCTTATGCCTGGTGTTTTTTTCCACTCTTGCCGCCCTAGTTTCCATCATACCGGTGTTATGTTCCTTGATTTTGCGTTCCTTACATGGTTGGGTTATAATGGGAACCCCTTGATAGTTCGCCTTGAATAAAACTCCTCCAACATGGCCCAAAATTGGTTTTACCATTTGCCACCTAGCCTTTTCCCTTGGGTTTCACGGACTCAAGGGTCATCTTTAGTTTAACCACCCCGGGCCAGTGCTTCTCTAAGTGTTGGTCCAACTGAGCGATGTCCGGGGCTACCAGGGGCAACTCTGGGCTGGCCTACCCGACGTCTTCCTCATCCGGTGTTCCCTGAGAACAAGATATGTGCAGCTCCTATCAGGATTTGTCAGCACATCTGGGTGGCTTTGCTGGTTTAGTTTTACCATTGTCGCGATGTCTTGTAACTAGGATTCCGAGTCTGATCGGATTGTCTTGGGAGAAGGAATATCCTTTGTTGACCGTGAGAGCTTGTGATGGGCTAAGTTGGGACACCCCTGCAGGGATTTGAACTTTCAAAAGCCGTGCCCGCGGTTATGGGTAGATGGGAATTTGTTAATGTCTGGCTGTAGAAAACCTTAACCTCAACTTAATTAAAATGAATCAACTGAGTGTGTGGCCGTGATGGTCTCTTTTCGGCGGAGTCCGGGAAGAGAACACGACCTTGAGTTATGCTTGATCGTAGGTTGTTCTAGGATCACTTCTTGATCATAGTTGCTCAACCATGCCTTTGCCTTCTTTTATCGCTCTCTTTTGCGTATGTTAGCCACCAAATATGCTAGTCGCTTGCTGCAGCTCCACATCATCCCTTTTACCCTTCCCATTAGCTTAAATAGTCTTGATCGCGAGGGTGTGAGATTGCTGAGTCCCCGTGACTCACAGATTCCTTCCAAAACCAGATGCAGGGACCGACACTACCATTCCAGGAGATTCAACTGAGCTCAAGTGGGAGTTCGATGAGGACTCAGGACGATACTACGTGTCTTTTCCAGATGATCAGTAGTGGTGTCCAGTTGGGGTGATCGGGGACTATGTTGCATTTGGGGTTTATCTTTATTTTGGTTTCATAGTCGGACCTTGAGTGTATCTGGATGAATGTAATGACTTATTTATGCATTGTGTGACGTGGCGATTGTAAGCCAACTATGTATCTCTTTCCCTTATGTTTTACATGGGTTGTTGTGAAGATTACCTCACTTGCGACATTGCTTTCAATGCGGTTATGCCTCTAAGTCGTGCTTTGACACGTGGGAGATATAGCCCCATCGAGGGCGTTACAAGTTGGTAATCAGAGCCTTCCCCGACTTTAGGAGCCCCCTGCTTGATCGAATCGCTGGCGTTGTTCAGTCTAGAAAAATGTTTTGAGTCATTTAGGATTATATATATATCGGAGAGTAGGATTCTTTTTACTCCTCAGTCCCTTCGTCGCTCTGGTGAGGCATCCTGACGTAGAGTTTTGACTCGTCTCTTCTCAAATTTCACAAAAAAAATTTAGGATCACGCGGGTATCTTGGAATCGTTCCGATGGTTTTGTGACAAGAACATTGTTCTTGGTGCCTCCTGACATTTAGGGGTTGTGGCAGTGTCCTGGGGAGTTGAGCTTTGAGGTGTTGTCGTCACAATTTTATCGTTGCAATTCTGGAATACTTGAGTTTCGCCGACACCGAAAATCTCTTTTATGCAGTTGTTGGTGAGATAACCTCAACGCTACCAAGTACTGGGGCGGGAGTTCGGGTGTATTGCCATAACTCGTATAACAGATGCTTTTCGAAGGTTGAGGTAAATGATTTCCGGAGGTTTCTTGGTTATGTGTTGAAGGATGGACATAGCTGGATGTAGGATTTTCTAGCTTTGGGTGAGATATTATGCTTCCCCTGTATCCCCAACACCTGATTGCATAACCAGGAGAATTTCGGGAGTTTCATAGGTGGGAATTCATGTAGCTCTAGTATTTCTTCCGCGGATATTTGGTTTTTGATTGGGTAATCCTCACCAAGTATTTGTTCAAGTTCGTACCTTGTTGTTTTATTCTTCTACCTATATCTAAGTGGCTTCTCAATTTATGGAAGTGTGACCATTTCAATTGGAATTCATTCGTTCATTTTGTTTGGATGTTAAGACTATATGTTGCAATTTTGATCCATTTGATTCAGCTTGAATATATGTCTGCCAAGATGCTAACGGATGTCACCCTCTTCAGGATGGCTCCTCCAATGCGTACGACTCCGAATCCTGATCCGCCACCACCACCTCCACCTCCGGAGGCATGGCAAGCTGTGATGGCTGCCACCAATGCAAACACGCAGATGCTCATGCAACTCTTGCAAGAGCGCAACCAAGCAAATCAAGGCCATGGCAACAATCAGAATCAGTTTGCTACACTCAACCAGTTCCTCGCAAACCAGCCTAAGACCTTCAGTAACTGCGTCGAAGTAAAAGACGCTGATGATTGGCTCATGGATATCTGCAAGCATTTCGAGTGCAGCAACGTCAGGCCTGAGGACTTTGTCAAGTTTGCTTCGTTCCAACTCAAAGACCAAGCTGCAGAATGGTTTCAGCAGTAGAAAGATTCCAGAGGAGGCCGTGTGATTACCTGGGATGAATTCCGTCAAGACTTCAAAGCTCACCACATTCCTCAGAGTGTTGTTGAGAGCAAGCATGAGGAATTTTGCAACCTAAAGCAAGGCACCTTGTCTGTTTATCAGTACAACATCATGTTCCAGAAGCTAGCCCGTTTCACTAAGCAAGACGTCCCTGACGAGAAGATCATGATATATCAGTTCAGAGGTGGCCTCAGAGAAGATCTCCAACTAATAGCTCTCGTCCTTTTTGAGCCGAAGAAGTACGACGAGTTTTACAACATGGCACTGAAGCAAGAGGTTGCCCAACTGAAGTGTGATGCTTCCAAGAAGCGAGTCAGAGATGCGACTTCTTCTTCCTGAACTCAATTGGCTTCTAAGCAGCTAAAGTATTGGTTGCCTCCTCCTCCTCCGTTTCGTCAGCCTTATCAGCAGAAGAGCAAAGGTGGTAATGGATCTTCCCACCCACCCAACCCAAGCTTTTAGAACAAGACTTCGTCTCATGCTCCAAGATCAAGTGCTCCGTATCACCGTCCGCTCTCGGAGGTCACGTGCAACAAGTGTCAGCAGAAGGGTCACTATGCCAACAAATGCTTCAATTAGAGGCGTCTTCCTCCTCCTCCTCTTGTGAGATCTGCCAGTACCGCAGTGGTCAAGCATAATCCCAAGTCTGCTAAGATCAATGATGAACGCAGCTCAGGCAGAGGACTCTTCAGAAGTGATCATGGGTAACCTTCCTGTTAATGATATTCCTGCACGAGTTCTTTTTGATATTGGTGCATCTTTGTCATTCTTATCGAAGCCTTTTGCATCCATGCATGATGTGCATACTGTTGATTTGCCTAAGCCGATAGCGGTTTATTCTCTAGGTTTGTTGATGAACACCAAAATGATGGCTCTGGATGTTACTATCACGTTGGGCGACTATAAGTTTCTGTCTTCTCCAATGGTCCTTGGTAACTCGGATATCGATCTTATTCTTGGAATGGACTGGCTTTCTAAGCACAAGGCTCAGCTTGATTGTGCTGCCAGACATATTCAATTGACACATTCGTCTGAGGATGTAATCGTCTTTGCCGCTCGAGATGATACCATCCGACTGTTTTCTCTCAATGAGAAGGGCGAGCTGGATGCCATCTCTCAGATCCCAGTCATTTGTGAATATCAAGACGTCTTTCCAGAAGAGCTTCCAGGAATGCCTCCGCACCGGCCAGTTGAATTTGTCATCGATCTTGAGCCTGACACGGAACCTGTTTGCAAACGTCCCTACAAGCTAGGACCTGAAGAGTTGAAGGAGCTGAAGAAACAACTCAATATTCAAGAGCGTATGGGTCTCATCCGACCTAGTTCTTCTCCATGGGGTTGTGGTGTTCTTTTCGTCAAGAAGAAGGATGGAACGGACCGACTTTGTGTCGACTACCGTCCATTGAACAAGAAGACCATAAAGAACAAGTACGCACTTCCCAACATCAATGAGCTTTTCGAACAACTCAAAGGTGCTAAAGTATTCTCCAAGCTTGATCTCCATATGGGCTATCATCAGATTCGCATTCGTGAAGAAGATATCCCCAAGACAGCATTTAGAACAAGCTATGGTTCATATGAATACACTGTCATGTCTTTCGGCCTTGTCAACGCTCCGCCAACTTTCTCTTGCATGATGAACTTCATCTTCAATGCCTACACAAATGACTTCGTCTTGGTCTACCTAGATGACATTTTTCTCTTTTCCAAGAACAAGGAGGATCATGCCAAGCATTTGAGATTGGTGCTGGATAAACTCATAGAACATGAGTTCCATGCGAAGTTTTCAAAGTGCGAGTTTTGGCTCGATGAGGTTCTTGTTGGGGAACGTAGTGATTTCAAAATTTTCCTACGCACACACAAGATCATGGTGATGCATAGCAACGAGAGGAGAGAGTGTTGTCTACGTACCCTCGTAAACCGGCAACGGAAGCGTTGACACAACGTAGAGGAAGTAGTCGTACGTCTTCCCGATTCGACCGATCCAAGTACCGAACGTACGGTACCTCCGAGTTCTGCACACGTTCAACTCGGTGACGTCCCTCGAGCTCTGATCCAGCAGAACATTGAGGGAGAGTTTCGTCAGCACGACGGCGTGATGACGGTGATGATGTTCTACCGATGCAGGGCTTCGCCTAGGCACCGCTACGATATGACCGAGGTGGAATATGGTGGAAGGGGGCACCACACACGGCTAAGGAACGATCACGAAGATCAACTTGTGTGTCATGGGGTGCCCCCTTGCCCCCGTATATAAAGGAGGGAGAGGGAGAGGTGCGGCCAGCCCTAGGGGTGTGCCTGGAGGAGTCCTACTCCCATGAGGAGTAGGACTCCCCCCTCTTGCCTTGTTGGAAAAGGAAGGGGGAAGGGAGAAAGAGGAAAGGGCGGCGCCACCCCCCCTTCCTTGTCCTATTCGGACTAGGGGGGAGGGGGCGCGCGGCCTGCCCTCCTCTTCTCCCATATGGCCCACGTAGGCCCAATAACCCCCGGGGGGGTTCCGGTAACCCCCCGGTACTCCGGTAAAATCCCGATTTCACCCGGAACGTTTCCGATAACCAAATATAGGCTTCCAATATATCAATCTTTATGTCTCGACCATTTCGAGACTCCTCGTCATGTCCATGATCACATCCGGGATTCCAAACAACCTTCGGTACATCAAAACACAAAAACCCTAATTACGATCGTCACCGAACTTTAAGCGTGCGGACCCTACAGGTTCGAGAACTATGTATACATGACTGAGACACGTCTCCGGTCAATAACCAATAGTGGAACCTGGATGCTCATATTGGCTCCTACATATTCTATGAAGATCTTTATCGGTCAGACCGCATAACAACATACGTTGTTCCCTTTGTCACCGGTATGTTACTCGCCCGAGATTCGATCGTCGGTATCTTAATACCTAGTTCAATCTCGTTACTGGCAAGTCTCTTTACTCGTTCCGTAATACATTATCCCACAACTAACTTATTAGTTGCAATGCTTGAGTGATGTGCATTACCGAGAGGGCCCAGAGATACCTCTCCGACAATCGAAGTGACAAATCCTAATCTCAAAATACGCCAACCCAACAAGTACCTTCGGAGACACCTGTAGAGCACCTTTATAATCACCCAGTTACGTTGTGACGTTTGGTAGCACACAAAGTGTTCCTCCGGTAAACGGGAGTTGCATAATCTCATAGTCATAGGAACATGCATAAGTTATGAAGAAAGAAATAGCAACAAACTAAACGATCAAGTGCTAAGCTAACGGAATGGGTCAAGTCAATCACATCATTCTCCTAATGATGTGATCCCGTTAATCAAATGACAACTCATGTCTATGGTTAGGAAACATAACCATCTTTGATCAACGAGCTAGTCAAGTTGAGGCATACTAGTGACACTCTATTTGTCTATGTATTCACACATGTATTATGTTTCCGGTTAATACAATTCTAGCATGAATAATAAACATTTATCATGATATAAGGAAATAAATAATAACTTTATTATTGCCTCCAGGGCATATTTCCTTCCGTCTCCCACGTACACTAGAGTCAATAATCTATATTACACAGTAATGATTCTAACACCCATGGAGCCTTGGTGCTGATCATGTTTTGCTCGTGGAAGAGGCTTAGTCAGCGGGTCTGCAACATTCAGATCTGTATGTATCTTGCAAATTTCTATGTCTCCCACTTGGACTAAATCCCGAATGGAATTGAAGTGTCTCTTGATGTGCTTGGTTCTCTTGTGAAATCTGGATTCCTTCGCCAAGGCAATTGCACCAGTATTGTCACAAAAGATTTTCATTGGACCCGATGCACTAGGTATGACACCTAGATTGGATATGAACTCCTTCATCCAGACTCCTTCATTTGCTGCTTCCGAAGTAGCTATGTACTCCTCTTCACATGTAGATCCCGCCATGACACTTTGTTTAGAACTGCACCAACTGACAGCTCCACCGTTCAGTATAATAATGTATCCGGTTTGCGATTTAGAATCGTCCGGATCAGTGTCAAAGCTTGGATCAACGTAACCATTTACGATGAGCTCTTTGTCACCTCCATATATGAGAAACATATCCTTAGTCCTTTTCAGGTATTTCAGGATGTTCTTCACCGCTGTCCAGTGATCCACTCCTGGATTACTTTGGTACCTCCCTGCTATACTTATAGCAAGGCACACATCAGGTCTGGTACACAGCATTGCATACATGATAGAGCCTATGGCTGAAGCATAGGGAACATCTTTTATTTTCTCTCTATCTTATGCGGTGGTCGGACATTGAGTCTTACTCAACTTCACACCTTGTAACACAGGCAAGAACCCTTTCTTTGCTTTTTCCATTTTGAACTTCTTCAAAACTTTGTCAAGGTATGTGCTTTGTGAAAGTGCAATTAAGCGTCTTGATCTATCTCTATAGATCTTAATGCCCAATATGTAAGCAGCTTCATCGAGGTCTTTCATTGAAAAACTCTTATTCAAGTATCCCTTTATGCTATCCAGAAATTCTATATCATTTCCAATCAATAATATGTCATCAACATATAATATCAAAAATGCTAAAGAGCTCCCACTCACTTTCTTGTAAATACAGGCTTCTCCAAAAGTCTGTACAAAACCAAATGCTTTGATCACACTATCAAAGCGTTTATTCCAACTCCGAGAGGCTTGCACCAGTCCATAAATGGATCGCTGGAGCTTGCACACTTTGTTAGCTCCCTTTGGATCGACAAACCTTCTGGTTGCATCATATACAACTCTTCTTCCAGAAATCCATTCAGGAATGCAGTTTTGACATCCATTTGCCAAATTTCATAATCATAAAATGCGGCAATTGCTAACATGATTCGGACAGACTTAAGCATCGCTATGGGTGAGAAGGTCTCATCGTAGTCAATCCCTTGAACTTGTCGAAAACCTTTCGCAACAAGTCGAGCTTTGTAGACAGTAACATTACCTTCAGCATCAATCTTCTTCTTGAAGATCCATTTATTCTCAATTGCTTGCTGATCAACGGGCAAGTCAACCAATGTCCACACTTTGTTCTCATACATGGATGCCATCTCAGATTTCATGGCTTCTAGCCATTTTGCAGAATCTGGGCTCACCATCACTTCTTCATAGTTCGTAGGTTCATCATGATCTAGTAGCATGACTTCCAGAACAGGATTACCGTACCACTCTGGTGCGGATCTTACTCTTGTTGATCTACGAGGTTCGGTAGTAACTTGATCTGAAGTTTCATGATCATTATCATTAGCTTCCTCACTAATTGGTGTAGGTGTCACAGAAACCGGTTTCTGTGATGTACTACTTTCCAATAAGGGAGCAGGTACAGTTACCTCATTAAGTTCTACTTTTCTCCCACTCACTTCTTTCGAGAGAAACTCCTTCTCTACAAAGGATCCATTCTTAGCAACAAAAGTCTTGCGTTCGGATATGTGATAGGTGTACCCAACAGTTTCCTTTGGGTATCCTATGAAGACACATTTCTCCGATTTTGGTTCGAGCTTATCAGGATGAAGCTTTTTCACATAAGCATCACAGCCCCAAACTTTCAGAAACGACAACTTTAGTTTCTTGCCAAACCACAGTTCATAAGGCGTCGTCTCAATGGATATCGATGGTGCCCTATTTAATGTGAATGCAGCCGTCTCTAAAGCATAACCCCAAAATGATAGCGGTAAATCTGTAAGAGACATCATAGATCGCACCATATCTAGTAAAGTACGATTACGACGTTCGGACACACCATTACGCTATGGTGTTCCAGGTGGCGTGAGTTGCGAAACTATTCCGCATTGTTTCAAATGTAGACCAAACTCGTAACTCAAATATTCTCCATGATCAGATCGTAGAAACTTTATTTTCTTGTTACGATGATTTTCAACTTCACTCTGAAATTCTTTGAAGTTGTCAAATGTTTCAGACTTATGTTTCATTAAGTAGATATACCCATATCTGCTTAAATCATCTGTGAAGGTGAGAAAATAACGATATCCGCCACGAGCCTCAATATTCATCGGACCACATACATCTATATGTATGATTTCCAACAAATCCATTGCTCTCTCCATAGTACCGGAGAACGACGTTTTGGTCATCTTGCCCATGAGGCACGGTTCGCAAGTACCAAGTGATTCATAATCAAGTGATTCCAAAAGTCCATCAGCATGGAATTTCTTCATGCGCTTTACACCGATATGACCTAAACGGCAGTGCCACAAATAAGTTGCACTATCATTATCAACTCTGCATCTTTTGGTTTCAACATTATGAATATCAAGATTCATCAAAAATAGACCACTCTTCAAGGGTGCATGACCATAAAAGATATTACTCATATAAATAGAACAACCATTATTCTCTGATTTAAATGAATAACTGTCTCGTATCAAACAAGATCCAGATATGATGTTCATGCTCAACGCTAGCACCAAGTAACAATTATTTAGGTCTAAAACTAATCCCGAAGGTAGATGTAGAGGTAGCATGCCGACCGCGGTCACATCGACTTTGAAACCATTTCCCACGCGCATCGTCACCTCGTCCTTTGCCAGTGTTCGCTTAATCCGTAGTCCCTGTTTCGAGTTGCAAATGTTAGCAACAGAACCAGTATCAAATACCCAGGTGCTACTACGAGCTCTAGTAAGGTACACATCAATAACATGTATATCACATATACCTTTGTTCACCTTGCCATCCTTCTTATCCGCCAAATACTTGGGGCAGTTCCGCTTCCAGTGTCCAGTCTGCTTGCAGTAGAAGCACTCAGTTTCAGGATTAGGTCCAGATTTGGGTTTCTTCTCCTGAGCGGTAACTTGCTTACTATTCTTCTTGAAGTTCCCCTTCTTCTTCCCTTTGCCCTTTTTCTTGAAATTGGCGGTCTTGTTGACCATCAGCACTTGATGCTCCTTCTTGATTTCTACTTCCGCAGCCTTTAGCATTGCGAAGATCTCGGGAATTGTCTTATCCATCCCTTGCATGTTATAGTTCATCATGAAGCTCTTGTAGCTTGGTGGCAGTGATTGAAGAACTCTGTCAATGACACTATCAACAGGAAGATTAACTCCTAGTTGAGTCAAGTGATTATGATACCCAGACATTTTGAGTATATCTTCACTGACAGAACTATACTCCTTCATCTTGCAGCTATAGAATTTATTGGAGACTTCATATCTCTCAATCTGGGCATTTGCTTGAAATATTAACTTCAACTCCTGGAACATCTCATATGCTCCACGACGTTCAAAACGTCGTTGAAGTCCCGATTCTAAGCCGTAAAGCATGGTGCACTGAACTATTGAGTAGTCATCAGCTTTGCTCTGCCAGATGTTCATAACATCTGGTGTTGCTCCAGCAGCAGGCCTGGCACCTAGCGGTGCTTCCAGGACGTAATTCTTCTGTGCAGCAATGAGGATGATCCTCAAGTTACGGACCCACTCCGTGTAATTGCTACCATCATCTTTCAACTTTGCTTTCTCAAGGAACGCATTAAAATTCAATGGAACAACAGCACGTGCCATCTATCTACAATCAAACATAGACAAGCAAGATACTATCAGGTACTAAGTTCATGATAAATTTAAGTTCAATTAATCATATTACTTAAGAACTCCCACTTAGAAAGACATCCCTAAAATCTTCTAAGTGATCACGTGATCCAAATCAACTAAACCATAACCGATCATCACGTGAAATGGAGTAGCTTTCAATGGTGAACATCAATATGTTGATCATATCTACTATATGATTCACGCTCAGCCTTTCGGTCTCAGTGTTCCGAGGCCATATCTGCATATGCTAGGCTCGTCAAGTTTAACCTGAGTATTCTGCGTGTGCAAAACTGGCTTGCACCCATTGTAGATGGATGTAGAGCTTATCACACTCGATCATCACGTGGTGTCTGGGCACGACGAACTTTGGCAACGGTGCATACTCAGGGAGAACACCTTTATCTTGAAATTTAATGAGAGATCATCTTATAATGCTACCGTCAATCAAAGCAAGATAAGATGCATAAAAGATAAACATCACATGCAATCAATATAAGTGATATGATATGGCCATCATCATCTTGTGCTTGTGATCTCCATCTCCGAAGCACCGTCATGATCACCATCGTCACCGGCGCGACACCTTGATCACCATCGTAGCATCGTTGTTGTCTCGCCGATCTTATGCTTCCACGACTATCGCTACTGCTTAGTGATAAAGTAAAGCATTACAGCGCAATTGCATTGCATACAATAAAGCGACAACCATATGGCTCCTGCTAGTTGCTGATAACTCGGTTACAAAACATGATCATCTCATACAATAAAATTTAGCATCATGTCTTGACCATATCACATCACAACATGCCCTGCAAAAACAAGTTAGACGTCCTGTACTTTGTTGTTGCAAGTTTTACGTGGCTGCTACGGGCTTAGCAAGAACCGTTCTTACCTACGCATCAAAACCACAATGATAGTTTGTCAAGTTGGTGCTGTTTTACCTTCGCAAGGACCGGGCGTAGCCACACTTGGTTCAACTAAAGTTGGAGAAACTGACACCCGCCAGCCACCTGTGTGCAAAGCACGTCGGTAGAACCAGTCTCGCGTAAGCGTACGCGTAATGTCGGTCCGGGCCACTTCATCCAACAATACCGCCGAACCAAAGTAGGACATGCTGGTAAGCAGTATGACTTATATCGCCCACAACTCACTTGTGTTCTACTCGTGCACAACATCAACGCATAAAACTAGGCTCGGATGCTACTGTTGGGGAACGTAGTGATTTCAAAAATTTCCTACGCACACGCAAGATCATGGTGATGCATAGCAACGAGAGGCGAGAGTGTTGTCTACGTACCCTCGTAGACTAGCAACGGAAGCGTTGACACAACATAGACGAAGTAGTCGTACATCTTCCCGATCCGACCAATCCAAGTACCGAACGTACGGTACCTCCGAGTTCTGCACACGTTCAACTCGGTGACATCCCTCGAGCTCCGATCCAGCAGAACGTTGAGGGAGAGTTTCGTCAGCATGACGGCGTGATGACGGTGATGATGTTCTACCGACGTAGGGCTTCGCCTAAGCACCGCTACGATATGACCGAGGTGGAATATGGTGGAAGGGGGCACCGCACACGGGTAAGGAACGATCACGAAGATCAACGTGTGTGTCATGGGGTGCCCCCTTGCCCCCGTATATAAAGGAGGGAGAGGGGGAGGTGCGGCCGGCCCTAGGGGTGCGCCTGGAGGAGTCCTACTCCCACCGGGAGTAGGACTCCCCCCTCTTGCCTTGTTGGAAAAGGAAGGGGGAAGGGAGAAAGAGGAAAGGGGTGCGCCACCCCCCTTCCTTGTCCTATTCGGACTAGGGGGAGGGGGCACACGGCCTGCCCTGGCCGGACCTCCTCTTCTCCCTTATGGCCCATGTAGGCCCAATAACGCCTGGGGGGGTTCCGGTAACCCCCCGGTACTCCGGTAAAATCCCGATTTCACCCGGAACGTTTCCGATATCCAAATATAGGCGTCCAATATATCAATCTTTATGTCTCGACCATTTCGAGACTCCTCGTCATGTCCGTGATCACATCTGGGACTCCGAACAACCTTCGGTACATCAAAACACAAAAACCCTAATTACGATCATCACCGAACTTTAAGCATGCGGACCCTATGGGTTCGAGAACTATGTATTCATGACCGAGACACGTCTTTGGTCAATAACCAATAGCGGAACCTGGATGCTCATATTGGCTCCTACATACTCTACGAAGATCTTTATCGGTCAGACCGCATAACAACATACGTTGTTCCCTTTGTCATCGGTATGTTACTTGCCCGAGATTCGATCGTCGGTATCTTAATACCTAGTTCAATCTCATTACTGGCAAGTCTCTTTACTCGTTCCGTAATACATCATCCCGCAACTAACTTATTAGTTGCAATGCTTGCAAGGCTTGAGTGATGTGCATTACCGAGAGGGCCCAGAGATACTTCTCCGACAATCGGAGTGACACATACTAATCTCGAAATACGCCAACCCAACAAGTACCTTCGGAGACACCTGTAGAGCACCTTTATAATCACCTAGTTACGTTGTGACGTTTGGTAGCACACAAAGTGTTCCTCCGGTAAACGGGAGTTGCATAATCTCATAGTCATAGGAACATGTATAAGTTATGAAGAAAGCAATATCAACAAACTAAACGATCAAGTGCTAAGCTAACGGAATGGGTCAAGTCAATCACATCATTCTCCTAATGATTTGATCCCGTTAATCAAATGACAACTCATGTCTATGGTTAGGAAACATAACCATCTTTGATCAATGAGCTAGTCAAGTAGAGGCATACTAGTGACACTCTATTTGTCTATGTATTCACACATGTATTATGTTTCCAGTTAATACAATTCTAGCATGAATACTAAACATTTATCATGATATAAGGAAATAAATAATAACTTTATTATTGCCTCTAGGGCATATTTCCTTCAGTTCTCTACCTTGGACATATCGTTTCCGCCAAGGGCATAGCTGTTAATCCTGAGAAGGTGTCTGCAATTATGAATTGGGAACCACCTCAGAACGTGAAGCAACTCCGTAGGTTCCTTGGGCTCGCAAGCTATTGTTGAAGGTTCGTTGAAAACTTCTCTAAGATCGCAAAGCCTCTTTCCAACCTTCTCCAAAAGCATGTGAAGTACGTCTGGTCTCCTGAATGTGACTTCGCTTTCAACACCCTGAAAGAGAAGTTAGTCACTGCTCCAGTTCTGACTCCTCCTGATGAATCTAAACCGTTTGAGGTTTTCTGTGATGCTTCCCTTCAAGGTCTTGGTGCAGTGTTGATGCAAGAGAAGAAACTTGTGGCCTATACCTCTCGCCAGTTGAAGCCCAACGAAAAGAACTACCCCACTCATGACCTCGAGTTGGCGGCAGTTGTCCATGGTCTTTTAACTTGGAGACATCTCTTATTGGTGTGACGCCCCCGATTCAATCGTACACTAATCATACACGCAAACGTGTACGATCAAGATCAGGGACTCACAGGAAGATATCACAACACAACTCTACAAATAAAATAAGTCATACAAGCATCATATTACAAGCCAGGGGCCTCGAGGGCTCGAATACAAGAGCTCGATCATAGATGAGTCAGCGGAAGCAACAATATCTGAGTACAGACATAAGTTAAACAAGTTTGCCTTAAGAAGGCTAGCACAAACTAGGATACAGATCGAAAGAGGCGCAGGCCTCCTGCCTGGGATCCTCCTAAACTACTCCTGGTCGCCATCAGCAGGCTGCATGTAGTAGTAGGCACCTCCCGAGTAGTAGTAGTCGTCATCGACTATGGCGTCTGGCTCCTGGACTCCATCGTCTGGTCGCAGCGATCGGGTATAGAAAGAGGGAAAAGAGGGAGCAAAGCAACCGTGAGTACTCATCCAAAGTACTCGCAAGCAAGGAGCTACACTACATATGTATGCATTGGTATCAAATGGAATAAGGGTATCATATGTGGACTGAACTACAGAATGCCGGAATAAGAGGGGGATAGCTAGTCCTATCGAAGACTACGCTTCAGGCCACCTCCATCTTGCAGCATGTAGAAGAGAGAAGAAGGTAAGTCCACCAAGTAGCATCGTGTAGCATGATCCTAACCGATGATCCTCCCCTCGTCGCCCTGTGAGAGAGTGATCACCGGTTGTATCTGGCACTTGGAAGGGTGTGTTTTATTAAGTATCCAGTTCTAGTTGTCATAAGGTCAAGGTACAACTCCGGGTCGTCCTTTTACCAAGGTACATGTCTATTCGAATAGATTAACTTCCCTGCAGGGGTGCACCACATTTCCCAACACGCTCGATCCCATTTGGCTGGACACACTTTCCTGGGTCATGCCCGGCCTCGGAAGATCAACACATCGCAGCCCTACCTCGGCACAACAGAGAGGTCAGCACGCCGGCCTAAATCCTATGGCGCAGGGGTCTGGGCCCATCGCCCTTTGCACACCTGCATGTTGCGAACGCGGCCGGAAGCAGACCTAGCCTAGCAGGCATTCCAGTCCAATCCGCCGCGCACCGCTCAGTCACTGATGTCACGAAGGCTTCGACTGATACCACGACGTCGAGTGCTCATAACTGTCCCCACGTAGATGGTTAGTGCGTATAGGCCAGTAGCCAGACTCAGATCAAATACAAAGATCTCGTTAAACGTGTTATCTTGAAATAACCGCGAACGCCGACCAGGGCCAGGCCCACCTCTCTCCTAGGTGGTCTCAACCTTCCCTGTCGCTTCGTCACAAAGATCCACTCAGAGGGCCGTCGGGACGAACATCCTTTTGGACCCAATCCATGAATCACTCGCAGGTACTCCTACGAGCCGACCCGTCTTTAGTCATCACAAGTATCATATATTATGTATAAGTATATACCCGTGATCACCTCCCGAGTGATCACGGCCCAATAGTATAGCATGGCAGACGGACAAGAATGTATGGCCACTGATGATAAACTAGCATCCTATACTAAGCATTAGGATTGTAGGTAAAGGTAACAACAGTAGTAGCAAGGACATGCTATGCATCAGGATAGGATTAACTGAAAGCAGTAACATGCTACACTACTCTAATGCAAGCAGTATAGACGAGAGTAGGCAATATCTGGTGATCAGGGGGGGCTTGCCTGGTTGCTCTGGCAAGAGAGAGGGGTCGTCAACACCGTAGTCGTACTGGGTAGCAGCGGCGTCGGTCTCGGTGTCTAGTGAGAGAAGAGGGGGAAGAAACAATAAATATAATACAAACAAATGCATGATGATGCATGACATGACAAAGCGTGATGCTAGGTGTGCCCTAACGCGGTACGAGGTGGTACCGGTGAAGGGGGAAAACATCCGGGAAATTATCCCCAGTGTTTCGCGTTTTCGGACAGACGAACCGGAGGAGGAAAGTTGCGTGTTCGCTATGCTAGGGATGCGTGGCGGATGAACAGGCTGCGCATCCGGATTCGTCTCGTTGTTCTGAGCAACTTTCATGTACAAAGTTTTTCCATCCGAGTTACGGATTATTTTATATGATTTTTCAAAGTTTTATTCATTTTCTAAAATTATTACTAATTCAAAATTAATAGACAAAATGCTATGGGTACCCAGCCCTGTGTACACAGAATGTACGCAGAGGCTGACATGTGGGCCAGGGGGACCCAGTTGACCAGTCAACCTTTGACTGGTCAACAGGGGTGGGACCCCCCTGTCATTGACTGTTTTAGATAATTATAGGGTTTAGGCTAATTAGTTGTTTTAGTTTAATTAATCAAAATTAATTAAGTTAATTAATTAATTAATTATTTTTATTTTTATTTTTATTTTTCTTTTTCAAAATACGTTCTGGGGCGCTGGGGCCCGTTTGTCATAGGCCCATGGACTTATTGGGTTCAGGCGACGGGTTTCGGGCACGAACGATCGAGCGCACGTCCAGGGGTGCCACGGTGAACGAGGCCGGCGAGGCCGGGCGGTCGCCGGAGGGGGACGTCGGCCGGAGGGCAGCAGAGCACCACTAGCGGAGCGCGGGTCCAGCAGAAGCGGCCCCAGCAGCGGCAAGAAGGGGGTGGGCGGCACGGCAGTGAGCGGACGGGACCAGCGCGGCAGCGAGCGGACGGGGCCGGCGCGGGTAACCGTAGCAGCGGCGAAGGGACGAGCGGGGCCGACAGCAAGCAGAGCCAGGGCGCGGCCAGTGGGCGCGGGCTGGTGAGCAGGATGGTGGGGGCGACGGTAGCGAGGTGCGGCCGCGAGCGCGGTGGTCATGGCGACGCGGGCGCATGAGCAGGCGGGCACGGAGGGAGCCGGGCAGCAGCGGGTCGCGCGGGGCAGGGCACGACGGCCATGGGGGTGAGGCGGAGGCGGTGTGGGGCGGAACAGCGCCGACGAGCGCAGCAGAGGAGGCAGCGGGAGGGGCGCGGCCACTGCGGTGGCAGGGAGGCGGGGGGAGCAGCACCAGGGGCGCGGGCGCGTGGCCGAGCGATGTGCGCGGGCGGAGCCGTGCGGGGCGGGCGGCGAGCGCGCACGTGCACGTGCGTGCGTGAGCGGCGGGCGAGGCCACGGTCGATGCGGGAGGGAGAAAGGAGAGGGAGGGGCTCGTGCTCACGGTGGGGAGTAGGGGACTGGGCAATGGGGATCGGGGTGGATGCCAGGGACGATGCGACAGAGAGGGGCAGGCCGGCGAGGGAGGCCAGGCGAGGCGAGCGCGGTCTCCAGGCGGCGACGGGTGACGGCGTCGGGCGCCTCCTCCTCGATCCCGATCCAATCGGGGGAGAGGGGGAGGAGATATTTTCGGGAGTGGGGGGAGTGTCGGTGGTTGTGGGGGGAGTGGGGGAGGAGTGGATAAGGGGAGGGGGTGGCCGGTTGGGCCTGGTGGGCTGAGGCCCAAGGAGGGAGGGGCTTGCGGCCTGCCGAGCCGAAGCCCAGGGGGCAGGGGGTTTCTCTTTTTTTTTCTTTTGTTGTTTTGTCTTTTCACTTTTTCTTTTATTTATTTCTCCCGAGCCGAAGCCCAGGAGGCACTTTATATAAATATGTTTATTATACCATAATTAAATATGCAAATTATGGCACTGCCCGAACATTTTTGTTTTAACTTTTGAAAACTTTATAATTTAACTTTATTTTAATTTTTGAATTTGACTCGGTTTTGGACTAACGGTAGATTATCAACAGTAACCGTGGTGACGTGGCATGATTAGCGTTGGATTACTATAGCACGATTATCAGGGCGTTACAATTGGGCACAAAAGTGGACATTTTCACGGATCATAAGAGTCTCAAGTACATCTTCACTCAGCCTAATCTCAACCTCAGGCAGACTCGTTGGGTCGAAATGATTAAAGAGTATAATCCGAGTATCGAATATACTCCAGGCAAGGCCAATGTAATTGCTGACGCACTGAGCAGGAAGGCTTACTGCAACAGTTTGATTCTCAAGCCTTACCAACCAGAGCTTTGTGAAGCTTTCCACAAACTTAATCTCCAAGTTGTCCCTCAAGGATTCCTTGCCAACCTCCAAGTCTCTCCTACTTTGGAAGATCAGATTCGCGAGGCTCAACTTCTTGATGCTATGGTGAAGAAGGTGAAGATTGGGATTGCCAAGAGTCAACCCAAGTACAACTGCTATCGCCTTGATGACAAGGATACTCTATTCTTCGAGGATCGCATTGTTGTGCCTAAAGGTGACCTTCGTAAAGTTATTATGAACGAGGCTCACAATTCACTCCTCTCTATCCACCCTGGAAGTACAAAGATGTACCAGGACCTCAAGCAGTCGTATTGGTGGACTCGAATGAAGAGCGAGATTGCTCAGTTCGTGAATGAATGTGATGTCTGTAGAAGAGTGAAAGCAGAACACCAACGACCAGGTGGTATCCTCCAACCTCTTGCCATTCCAGAATGGAAGTTTGAACACATTGAGATGGACTTCGTGACTGGATTTCCAAAGTCCAAGCGTGGCAATGATGCTATCTTTGTTGTCATCGACAAGCTCACCAAAGTGGCTCATTTTCTTCCTATCAAAGAATCTATCACAACAGCTCAGTTGGCAGAGCTATATACCTCCAGGATTGTCTCTCTGCACGACATTCCGCAGTTGATATCTTCAGATCGTTGCAACATCTTCACCTCTAAGTTCTAGGATTCTTTTCAGAAGGCCATGGACACCATCATTCGCTTCAGCACAGCTTTTCATCCTCAAACCAGTGGCCAAGTTGAGCGAGTCAATCAGATTCTTGAAGATAGGCTCGGGCTTGCGTCATTTCTTTCAGTATGAAGTGGGAAGATTGTCTTCCATATGCCGAGTTCTCCTACAACAACAACTTCCAAGCGAGTTCGGGCAAGGCCCCATTCGAGATTCTCTATGGCAGGAAGTGTCATACTCCTCTTAACTGGTCAGAGACTGGTGAACATCAACTTCTTGGAAATGACTTGATCACAGAGGCTGAAGAAATGTGCAAAGTCATTCGTGATAATCTCAAAGCCGCGCAATCACGCCAGAAGAGTTACTATGATGGCAAGCATCGTGATTGGCTTTCGAGATCGGAGGCCATGTCTACCTCCGCATCTCTCCAATGAAAGGTACTCGTCGCTTCGGTATCAAAGGGAAGCTTGCCCCAAGATACGTGGGTCCTTTCAAGATCATTGGCAAAAGAGGCGACCTCGCCTATCAACTTGAGCTTCCATCCAACTTTGCAAATGTGCACGACGTGTTCCATGTCTCTCAGCTCCGCAAGTGTTTCAAGACTCCTGACCGCACCGTCAACTTCGAAGACATTGATCTCCAAGAAGACCTGTCTTATCATGAGCACCCAGTTGCTATTCTTGAAGAAACTGAGCGCAAGACTCGCAACAATTCTATCAAATTCCTTAAAGTCAAGTGGTCACATCATTCCGACCGTGAAGCCACCTGGGAACGCGAGGACCACCTCCGTTCTGAGTACCTGGAGTTTTTCCAGTCCTAGATCTCGAGACGAGATCCTTTCGTAGTGGTGGAGTGTTGTAACACCCCGTATGTAACTTGCCATATTTGTATTCCAACTCTTGCCGTTTCTGGCACTAAGTTATGTTATTTCCTTGTTGTCGGGTTTTTGTCTTCGTGTTGTTTTGTTTTTGTCATGCATATCATATCATGTCATCATGTGCATCGCATTTGCATACGTGTTCGTCTCATGCATCCGAGCTTTTTCCCCGTTGTCCGTTTTGCATTCTGGCGCTCCTATGTCCTCCGGTGTCCCGTTCTACCTCTTTTCGTGTGCGGGTGTTAAACGATTTCGGATTGGAATGAGACTTGCCATGCGGCTTTGGTTTACTACCGGTAGACCGCCTGTCAAGTTTTGTGCCATTTGGACTTCGTTTGATACTCCAACGGTTAACCGAGGGACCGAAAAGGCCTCGTGTGTGTTGCAGCCCAACACCCTTCCAAAGTGGCCTAAAACCCACCTAAACCTCCTCCATCATCTAGGCCGTTCGAGCACGATCGTGTGGCCGAAAACCGCACCTCATTTGGACTCTCCTAGCTCCTCCTTCCTATAAAAGAGCACCCCACCCCGAAGTTCCGGATCAAATCACCCCTAGACCTAGCTCCTCCTCCTTCTACCGCGCCGGACCTGTCCGTTCCGGCCGGACGTCCCGCCGCCGCCGCCCCGGACCAATAGACGAGCGCCACCTGTCCCCGCTAGATCCACCGCCGCCGCCGGCCCGGGAAGCCCGAGCCAGGCACCCGCGACCCACGTCGCCCCGCCGCCACCTACCTCTACTCCCGCCGCCCGCTCCGCCCGCCGTCTCGTCGCCGGGCATCTTTGATGCCGGCGACCGCCACCCTTGCAACTCTGGCGACCGGCGCCACCCCGCTTCGGCTTCTGCACCGCCAAGTCCGCCGTGCGCCGCCCCTCGTCGCCCTCGCCGCCCCGGCAAGCTCCGGATCCCCAAGTCCGACTCCGGCCGCCGTCGTCTACTGTTCCGGCGAACTCCGGCAAGCGCCTCGGCATCCGTGCAAACCGGATCTGGATCTGAAATTCGAATCGGTTGACCTAATTTGCCCTATCCCAGATATTTTTTGCATACTTTGACGCATCATATCTTCGTCTCCGTGGCTCCGATTCGTGCGTGTAGCATATCGTAATGTTCGTCTCGACGAGTACTTCATTTCATCTCATTCCATCATGTTCATTTGAGCTCATCTTGATGCCCTAAATGCTGTTGGAAGAGGGCTATGTGATGTTAGTTTCAGATCCGTATCAGCATTTGCACTTTTGTCATTTTTGCCATGATTAATGTGTGCATGCTATGAACTTGAGCCCTAAATGAGTTTTGAATAATGCCATGCCATCTTTACAGGGGTGTATGCCATGTATTTTTGTGATATCTCTGGTGACTAGCACAAGCATGCCAAGTAGCCCTCTTAATGCTGCTGATTTCAGGGACTTCGAATTATTCTAAGTCTTTATCCTGTCATTATTTTTATGCCATGTGTTCATGTTGCTACCTAGTGATCCCTGCCTCTTGTGAGCACGATCAGTAAGGATGTTTTGTAGATATTGTGGTGCTCTATCCATCCATGTCATTGTTTGCATTTATGGAGCACCCTAGCTTGAGTCAATTGAGCTCTACTTTTGCTATAGAATGTTCCTCGCAGATTGTTAACCTGTTTAGCAATTTTGCCGAGCTTGTTGTAGTTGATCCATGCATACTATGTTGTTGTTCTTGCCATGTCTAGCTTCTCTGCCATGTCTACTTGCTGGGTGTATGCTTAGTTTGTCATGTCATGCCTTGTGGTGAGTGCATCGAGCTCGTAAACATGCCTACTTGTTATCTGTTTTGCCATGTTCCATTTTTCTGCTTAGTCTGAATCTGTTAACGATAATTGCTATGTTCACATGGTTGCCATTGTATTTTCTAATCCCTTTTGGCTTATGGTCAGTAAGGGACTTTTGTTGTATGCTTTGAGTAGCTTCATGCCATGCCTTGCTTTGCCATGATATGTGCCTGTAGCAACTTGTTATCATGCTCTAAACATTGCTTCCTGATGTGAAATTCCTGACTTGCTGTTTATTTCACATTGCTTCCTAATGTGAAATTCCTGACTTGCTGTTTATTTCACTAAGTCTGAAACCTATTATCTTTTGCACTTTTGCCATACTTGTTTGAACCTGTTAATGAGTGAAGTAGCCGTAGCTCAGTGTTCATCTTTTGTCAAGCATCTTGAGTGGATCCCTGCCATGTATTTTGTTGTCGTGTTGGAGTGCTGTAGCATGTTGTTCTTGATGCATTTAGATGGTCTCGTGCTGTTAATCGCAGACCGGTGCCATATTTGTTCTGCTTGTCATTTGCAAACCGTGCATCCATTTCCGGTGATCTTTATATCGATTTCGACCGAAATCAACTCCTCTTTCCAGTGGCACTCTTGGATTTCCAAGTTGAGGCCAGGTTCAATCATTCCATTCCAAATCATGCATATGCATCGCATACCGCATCCCGCATGTCAAGTCATGTCTTGCATCATGTTGCTTGTGCATTGCACGTGGTTGATTGTTCTCCCTTTGCTTGTGTTTCTTGCTTTGGGTAGTTCCGGGAGATGAGTACGTGATCGAGGAGCCCATTGAGTACGTTTACGAGGATCAAGTCAGCTCGGAGAACTTTGCAGGCAAGATGACCATACCCTCGAAATCACTTCTATCTTTGCTTGCTAGATGCTCGCTCTATTGCTATGTCTATGATACGATACCTACCACTTGCTAATCATGCCTCCCTTATTGCCAGGTCAAACCTCTAACCCACCTTGTCCTAGCAAACCGTTGTTTGGCTATGTTACTGCTTTGCTCAGCCCCTCTTATAGTGTTGCTAGTTGCAGGTGAAGATTGGAGTTTGTTCCTTGTTGGAACATGTTTATTGTTGGGATATCATTATTATATCTTGTCTATTTTTAATGCACCTATACACTTGGTAAAGGGTGGAAGGCTCGGCCTTATGCCTGGTGTTTTGTTCCACTCTTGTCGCCCTAGTTTCCGTCATACCGGTGTTATGTTCCTTGATTTTGCGTTCCTTACACGGTTGGGTTATAATGGGAACCCCTTGACAGTTCGCCTTGAATAAACCTCCTCCAGCATGGACCAACATTGGTTTTACCATTCGCCATCTAGCCAGTTCCCTTGGGTTTTGTGGACTCAAGGGTCATCTTTATTTTAACCCCCCCTGGCCAGTGCTTCTCTAAGTGTTGGTCCAACTGAGCGATGTCCGGGGCTACCAGGGGCAACTCTGGGCTGGCTTACCCAACGTCTTGCTCATCCGGTGTGCCCTGAGAACGAGATATGTGCAGCTCCTATCGGGATTTGTCGGCACATCTGGGTGGCTTTGTTGGTTTAGTTTTACCATTGCCGAGATGTCTTGTAACTGGGATTCCGAGTCTGATCTGATTGTCTTGGGAGAAGGAATATCCTTTGTTGACCGTGAGAGCTTGTGATGGGCTAAGTTGGGACACTCCTGTAGGGATTTGAACTTTCGAAAGCCGTGCCCACGGTTATGTGCAGATGGGAATTTGTTAATGTCCGGTTGTAGAAAACCTTAACCTTAACTTAATTAAAATGAATCAACTGAGTGTGTGGCTGTGATGGTCTCTTTTCGGCGGAGTCCGGGAAGAGAACACGGTCTTGAGTTATGCTTGATCGTAGGTTGTTCTAGGATCACTTCTTGATCATAGTTGCTCGACCGTGCCTTTGCCTTCTCTTCTCGCTCTCTTTTGAGTATGTTAGCCACCAAATATGCTAGTCGCTTGCTGCAACTCCACATCATCCCTTCTACCCTTCCTATTAGCTTAAATAGTCTTGATCGCGAGGGTGTGAGATTGCTGAGTCCCCGTGACTCACAGATTCCTTCCAAAACCAGATGCAGGGACCGACGATACCATTCCAGGAGATTCAACTGAGCTCAAGTGGGAGTTCGATGAGGACTCAGGACGATACTACATGTCTTTTCCAGATGATCAGTAGTGGTGCCCAGTTGGGGCGATCGGGGACTATGTTGCATTTGGGGTTTATCTTTATTTTGGTTTCGTAGTCGGACCTTGAGTGTATCTGGATGAATGTAATGACTTATTTATGCATTGTGTGACGTGGCGATTGTAAGCCAACTATGTATCTCTTTCCCTTATGTTTTACATGGGTTGTTGTGAAGATTACCTCACTTGTTACATTGCTTTCAATGCAGTTATGCCTCTAAGTCGTGCTTCGACACGTGGGAGATATAGCCGCATCGAGGGCGTTACACTCTTATAGCGTTTCTAGTTGCAGGTGCAGATGCAAGTTGTTGCATGTTGGTACATGGATATCATGGATATCATGGGATATCACAATATCTCTTATTTAATTAATGCATGTGTATACTTGATAAAGGGTGGAAGGCTCGGCCTTATGCCTGGTGTTTTGTTCCACTCTTGCCACCCTAGTTTCCGTCATACCGGTGTTATGTTCCTTGATTTTGTGTCCCTAACATGGTGAGGGGTATGGGGCCCTCTTGACAGTTCGCTTTGAATAAAACTCTTCCATCACACTGGTCTTACCATTTGCCTAATAACAACTAAAACTTGCCTAGGTACTTTCCGGACCCCGAGGATTTCTTAATTCAACCCCCGGGCCAGTATTCCTGTGAGTGTTGGTACGAACCAAGTAGACTGCGGGGCCACCTCGGGGAAAGTCGAGGGTTGGTTTTACTCGTAGGATGTCTCATCTGGTGTGCCCTAAGAAAGAGATATGTGCAGCTCCTATCAGGATTTGTCGGCACATTCGGGCAGTCTTGCTGGACTTATTTTAGCATTGTTGAAATGTCTTATGCATCGGGATTCCGAGTTTGGTCGGAGGGTCCCGTGATGGAGGATTGTCTCCGCGGATCCTGAGCTTGTAATGGGTTAAGTTGGGACACCCCTGTAGGGTTTAAACTTTCAAGAGTCGTGCCAGCGGTTATGTGGCAGATGGGAATTTGTTAATATCCGGTTGTAGAAAACTTGAAGTAAACTCAATTAAAATACACGAACCGCATGCATAACTGTGATTGTCTCCTTTCAGGGAAGTTCGAGACGAGAACACGGTTGGGTTATGTTTGAACGTAAGTAGTTCAGGATCACTTCTTGATCATTTCTAGTTTGTGACCGTTTGCGTAGTTTCTCATCTTACTCTTGTAACCGTAAGTTAGCCATCATACATTGCTTTGTCGCTGCTGCAACCTAACCACTTATCCTTTCCATACCCATTAAGCTTCGCTAGTCTTGATATCCATGGTAATGGGATTGCTGAGTCCTCGTGGCTCATAGATTACTACAACAACAGTTGCGGGTATAGGTAATGCGAAGCTCTGACGTGAGAGTGATGCTTGATTGCTTTTGGAGTTCTTCTTCTTCTTCTTCGATCAAGGGATAGGTTCCGGGTCGGGGAACCTGGGATTAGCATGGTGGATGTCGTTCTTCTTTTTCGTTTGATTTCATCCGTAGTCGGATCCTGCTCTTCTGTATGATGGTTGCCATGTATGGATGTATTGCTATATGAATGTTGTAACTTGTGGCGAGTGTAAACCTTTATCTTGTATTCTCATATATTCAGTACGTGGTATGTTGTAATGATATCCACCTTGCTATGCGCTCGAAATGCGGTTGTGACCCAATCATGAGTTCATCACATGATTGGGACTGGATCACATCTAGGGCGCTACAAGTTGGTATCAGAGCCTTACCGACCTTAGGAGCCCTCTTGATTGATCGAACCGCTGCCGTTGTTGAGTCTTGAAAAAAAACTATTTTGAGTCTTAGTTATATCAGAGAGTAGGAATTCTTTTTACTCCTCAGCCCCTTCGTCGCTCTGGTGAGGACTCCTGACATAGATGTTTTGACTTCCCTCTTTTCACTTTCACTAAAAAAATTAGGATCATGCGGGTATCTTGGAATCGTTTTGATATTGTTGTGACGAGAACATTGTTCTTGGTGCCTCCTAACATTTAGGGGTTGTGGCAGTGTCCCGGGGAGTTGAGCTCTGAGGTGTTGTCATCACAGTTTTATCGTTGCAGTTCCGATATACCTGAGCTCGCTGGCATCGAAAATCTCTTATATGTAGTTAGTGGTGAGATAACCTCGACGCCACCCAGTACCGGGGAGGGAGTTCGAGAGTATTGCCACATCTCATATATCGGATGCTTTTGGAAGGTCGAGGTACACAATTTCCGGAGTTTTCTTGGTTATGTGTTGACGGATGGATACAGTTGGAGCATAGGGCTTGTTAGTTGTGTGATATATTTGTGCCTCCCTGTATTCCCAACACCAGATTGCATAACCAGAAAGTTTCGGGAGTTAATAGGTGGGAATTCAAGTAGTTACCTAGGACATCTTTCCGATAGGTGCATGATATGAGATTGGGGTTCGACGTCTAGTGGTCCGCCTGTCCACGGTAGGTTTTACAGTGGTCTCGTTGTGTCTTAAAGAGTCCTTGGATATGCTGACTCGGGAACGCTTCGTATGTCATTGTATATGATGGTGATGTACGATCGAGCCCGTGTGGGCCCCACCATGAAAATTTTGGACGAAATCTCTATCATATGTTTGTTTTTGGCTTATTTCCTAAGCCAATCCTTTGCTTCGTTTTGAGTTGTGGTATTCGAGTTGCTTCGAAGTCAAATGTGGGTTCCATACCTTTTTTGAACGGTGTTATCATATTTCTATGGGAGTGCTAATCCTTTCGATCATCGAGATTGTCATGTCAATTCTTTTCCAACCGGCATGCTTCTCTTCAGGATAATCCTATCATTTTTCCCATTCGCGAGATCAATTCTAAGTTTTCTCAATGGTGTTTGTTTCATCCGTCCCAAGTTGTCTTTGTTTTTCCTGCCCTCCCACCCCTTGTTTCCTCAAGGACTTAGATATCGTAATGAAGTATCCATTTTACTGATGTGAAGTTTTTTTCATTCTTTCCTTGAATGTTCTTAGCTGGTGATTTATGATGAAGATACTAAGGAAGCTTCAAGTTTATCAGTCTTCGTTCTCTTTTCTTCTCTGGTGGATTCAATTCAAGCTTTCGGTGTTGATCATACAATTTTCCTCCTTTTCCAAATGATTTCTCGTGTTGGAAGTTCTTATCCAAGCATCTCTTGATCATTAACATTGCGATACTTGTATCCGGAGTGCTGAAGATATCTCAGAAGACTTGTGTTTCCATTCTCAATCCGTTCAAACTATTTCGAGGTTGTTATCTCATTCAAACCACTTAATTTAACCAGTGCAATCTCTCTTTCAAGAAATCACGTCAACGGTGTTCCGTTTTGAGTGGGCCCTAACCCAAAGGTCTTTTCCAGGATCTTACCGAACTCTTCTAATTTTTCGGAGTTATTCCCAAATTCTTTTGAAGTTTGACGTAAGAATGAATTATCATCAGCCATATGTATTTCTCCAAGATCTTTCAAATTCTTTCATCGTTGGTTAAACCTTTCTATTCTTCATTCTGGAGTGCCTCAACAATTCATGGTGGTTTTACTCCTCCTCATTCTCATTTTTGAAGACCGAAGAAGAGTTTTTCTTAAATCTTTGTCCGTTCTCTTGAATATTCATAGCTCAAGCTTGATGCCATCCTCTCAAATTGTTCCGATCACCAAGAATTCTTTTCAGACCCATCTGAAGCATTTCATGAGTTCTTTCCATTTTATTCCTACGAAGGCCATCATTTTGGATATATTTGTTCTCAACGTTCAGCTCTCATTCCCCAATTGTTCTGCTGCATCGTTCAAGTATTCTCTAGTCAGCTCATGATCTATTCGTTCCCATGTATCTAAATTCCGTCAAGTATATTTATTTGTTTTATAATTCTTCCCGGTGAATTTTGCCTTTGCTACGTTCATTTTCAATTCTTCCCGGTGATTTGTTCTCTTCTCTTCAATCATTTTAATTCTTAGGGCGGTTTGTTCAAGATTCCTCTTCCTATGTTCTCATATTAATTTATTCGTTGTTTCAGTCCTACCGGTGGTTCGTTGAAGACCTTACCAAGTTTGGGCTATATCTCTCCTTAATCCTTTTCAATGAGAATGAGTAGTATGCCAAATCGATTGTGGGTCATCAATTTAATTGATGAAGGATAAGTATAATGTAATTCTTATTATTGTTTCATCGAGTAAATTCAATTCCTTATTTCGAAGGTTCATCAAAATTCTCGGTTTCAATTGTTTCATCTTTCTTTTTTCCAGAGTTCCAAGTTTCTCGGTTATATCATTGCGAAGCTCCATCCAATCATTGCAAGGCTTCAATATTGTTCGCTTCAACCTTCAATTCTTTTATGTTATCATTTCATATCCGAGGTTCTTCATGGAGGCTCAACATGGTGATTCATCGAGGATTTCTTTCACTCTCGAAGTGTTCATCAAGATTCTTGTTGGAGGAACTCAAGCATTCTTCATCTTGCATTACAAAGTGAAAATCTTTCTACCTTGTCTTTGAGGTGGTGTTATGTCACTCTTGACAATTTCCTTCATGTTTCATGATTCACAAGTTGTTAAGAATGGGATATTTAAACCCATCATTTTCTCTTCGTTCAGGAGATCCTTTGCAATCCATCAATCTCCTCATTGGAGTTATCTTGGGTTATATTTCACCTAAAGTCTTCCCTGAGGAATGTTGCTATTATGGTGTTTATCAATGATCCAAGTTTCCTCACATTCTCATGGTGAAAGAAGTTTTTCCATCTCTTTGTTCATCTCAGCTAATCACTCTTTTGGTAGTGGCTGGTTGTCACCTCATAATTTTGAGATGTCTCCATAAGCCCATGAGGATCATATCCTTCCGTATTGATCTTCCAACAACTCCGTTCAATCCTTCCTTTTAAGAATGCTCTCTTAAATTCATTTTAGGTAGAACATGTTGTTTTCTTCTCCATTCTTTTGATTCCATTCTTACATTTGTTCCGGAGGCATTGTGATGCTAACCTGTTTGACTCATCGTCTCATTTTTTAAATATCATGTTCTTTTCCTTGCTTATCCATTTAGCAGGAGTGTTGTGTCCTCTGCTCAAGTTCTTTTCATCTTATCAAGTCTTGCATCTCCTTTCAACCGGAGTGTTGTTCGAATTTGTTCTTCCTTGTTCCTTGTTTATCTTGTTTCAACCAGAGTGGTTTCAGTTCCCTCTTGTCCATTGTTCTCGTCATTCATAGCTTAGCAACTTCCAAGGTTCACATGGTGTTCCTTGTTTCTCTTTTCCACCGGAGTGCTCTCAATTTCATTCAACTATGTTGTGTTCTTTCTTTCAAGTTTTCAACCTCTCGAGGTTCATTGGTGTCACTCGTTTGTCAAAGAAGCAACTTGTTTTACCTCTTCCTCTTCTGTTTCTCCCGGTGCCATGTGACGCCCTCGATTCAATCATACACTAATCATACACGCAAATGTGTACGATCAAGATCAAGGACTCATGGGAAGATATCACAACACAACTCTAGACACAAATTAAAATAAGCCAGGGGCCTCGAGGGCTCGAATACATAAGCTCGAAAACACAAGGGTCAGCGAAAGCAACAATATCTGAGTACAGACATAAGTTAAACAAGTCTGCCTAAAGAAGGCTAGCACAAAAGCAACAACGATCAAAAAGGCAAGGCCTCCTGCCTGGGAGCCTCCTAACTACTCCAAGTCGTCAGCGGCCGTCACGTAGTAGGCACCCTCGGGGTACCAGTAGTCATCAGTGGTGTTGTCTGGCTCCTGGGATCCGTCATCTAGTCGCAACAATCGGGTATGGGAGAAAAGACGTAGCAAAGCAACAGTGAGTACTCATCCAAAGTACTCGCAAGACTTACATCAGAACTAAACTAAGTATGCATCTGTATCAAAGGAATGGGTTGTATCTGTGGACTAAACTGCAGAATGCCAAAAGGGAAGGGGAAAGCCTAGCCTATCGAAGACTAGCATCTTCTGGAACCCACCATCTTGCAGCAACAGGAGGGGGTAGAGTAGCATAAAGTAAATTAGTAGAAGTGTTAACAACCTCAGGCAGAGATCCTTTCTCGACTCCCTGCGAGAAAGAAATCCCAGAGCCATACTATCCAGTTATCATCTCATAACCAAGTCTCATCTCCATGTCTCATCTCAAGTATCGAGTTCTAGTTGTATTGATCGGGATACAACTCCAAGTGTCCGTTACCGTAGGACAGGCTATCGATAGATGTTTTCCTCCCTGCAGGGGTGCACCAACTTACCCACCACACTCGATTAACTCCGGTCGGACACACTTTCCTGGGTCATGCCCGGCCTCGACCAAACAATACGCCGCATCCCGTCCTAGTCTTAATAGAGAGGTCAGCACACCGGACTAAGCCTATGCCCCAGGGGTCATGGGCCATCTCCCCGGGAACTCCTCCACGTTGCGTACACGGCCGGTGAGCAGACCTAGCTACCTCCTTCAAAAAGGCAGGTGCTTACCAGTCCAACCCGGCGCGCGCCGCTCAGTCGCTGACGTCTATTAAGCTTCGGCTGATGCATACGACGCAGAACACACACACTATGCACACGTGATGGTTAGTGCTATCAGGCCAGAGGCCCCTCGGATCAAATATCCAAATCGTAGCGGATTAGGAACGTGCAGTAACAAGCAGAGACTCACGAAAGATGTGACCCCATCGCCCCGTCTCGAGTACTTGCGGCAAGGGCTAAGAATGCCCGGCCACGCCTCGTAAGTATCTCGCAGGCACCTTCCAGGTTAACCCGACACCACATCACTCGCTATTAAGCTCGCGCGGGTACCCCTCAGGGCTGACCCGTCTTTAGTAACATGGCTCAGTGTAATGTCATAGTAACCATAGTAACTGTGTGTCTAACACCAAGGGGAAGACCTGAGGAATCACCCTCGGTGAATTCCACTCGATGTAATCACCAAGTTGAACATAAGAGGATCCACCCTCGAGGTTCACATTTGATGAGTTGCACGACTGAGCCGTAACAGAAGTGGTTGAGGAGGAAATCACCATCGATGACCTAGACCTTATAGCTACACTACAAAGATCTCATCAGGAGTGATGTAAGAGGTTCCACCCTCGGCACTCGATAGTAACTCCATAGAGTCGTTCAACTAGGGGGGGGGGGTGATGTGCGGTGTCGGGGCCTGGACGTCGATCAGGTTGATCGAGTCATCCAATATAAAGCAAGGCAACTGGGACAAGGTGGGGGTCACTGATGGATCACTAACCAACCTATACTAAGCAGTTTAGGATAAGTAGGTAAGGTATGAAAGAAGGTAACAACAACAGGCTATGCATCAGAGTAGGATCATACAGAAAGCGGTAGCAGTTCTAATGCAAGCATGAGAGGGAAAGAAATGGGCGATAACGGAATGCTCAAGGGGGGGTTTGCTTGCTTGGAAACTCTGCTGAAAAAGAAGAAGTGTCGTCGTCGATGTAGTCGATTACAGGGGCATTAGCATCGTTCTCGGGGTCTACCGGAGAGAAGAGGGGGAAGAAACGATAAATAGCAAGCATACAAATGCAACAGAAAACCCGACAAGGCAGTAAGCTATGCTAGGAGTGCTCTAACACAGTACTACACGTTTCAGACGGAGAGGGAAAACATCCAGAGGATGAATCCTCGGTGTTAGACGAATTCCGGACAGATGAAAGAGAGGGGACGGTTCCATGTTCAGCATGCTAGGGGCATGTGACAGGTGAAAGGACCATGCATTCGGATTCGTGGGATTTTTCTGAGCAACTTTCATATAGAAAACATTTCCATCGGAGTTACGGTTTATTTTCTATGTATTTTCAAAGATTTAAGCAATATTCTAAAATTCCTGAAATATTATTAATTCGAAAAAAATACTAAATTGCTACGTGCACACACAAAGTGTACACAGCAGAGCAGTCCAGAGGCTGGCAGTGGGCTCTGTTGACTGCTGAGTCAGCAGTCAACTGTCAACTGTTGACCGGTCAAAATGTTTGACTCGGTTCCACCTGTCATTGTCCCAACTTAATTAAACAGATCTAATTAGTTAACCTAGTTAATTAGGGTAGTTAAATGGATTTAATTAAGTTAAATAATTAATTACTGGCTAATTAATTAGTTACTAATTAACTCATTTTATTAAAATATATTTTTAAACCCTTTTTAAGAAAAGTTTTTGCATATACATTTTTTTAGGAGAAGAGTCCCGTGAGGCCCCGTTGTCACAGGCTTAGCGACCTAGCGGGCCGGGTTAGCGGGCGCCCGTGCCCAAGGCCACCACGGGGCGTGGAGTAGGAGGATGCCCGGGCGGCGGCTGCAGCCAGTGGCAGGGCGCAGCCGGGAACGGGCACGGGCCACCGGAGCCAGGGGCGCCGGGGCGATGGCCTGGACGAGGCCGGAGCGAGCGGGTGGCGCGGGAGCAACGGCACAGGCGGGCAGCGGCGTGAGGGGGAGCGGGGTGAGCTCATCGCGGCAGGCAAGGCCGGCGAGGCCAGGCGGGCGGGCGCAGCCGAGCGCAGCGACGGCGCGTGGGGGCAGGCAGTGTCGACGGGCGGCATGGGATGCAGAAGCGGCAGCGCGCGGGCAGCTGCGAGGGAGCAGTGGGCGATGCAGCGGCACGGCCGCAGCGGTGCCGGGGTGGGGAGGCAGCACTGGGCGCGGTGGGAGAGGAGGTCTGTGGAGCAGTGGTGGGGCGTCGCACGTGGTGAGCAGCTGCAGGCAACCATGGGCGGTGAGCAGTGGGTAGCGGGGCGAGCGGGCAAGGTCGGAGCAGGCTGTCACCGGCGCGGGCGACGGCGCGCGACGAAGGGGGCAAGGAAGAGCGCAGTGGGGCTGCAGCAGGAGGGCGCGAGCGCGCGGGCCGACAACCAGGTCGGCAAGGGAGCAGCGGGGGTCGGCCAGGGTGCGGCCCGAGCGAGGTCGGCCACGATGGTGGGCGCGCGGTCGGCAGGCGGCAGTAGCAGCAGCACCAGTAGCAGAGTAGAGCAGCGGGAGCAAGCGGGAAAAGGCGAAGCAAACGTGCGAGCGCGCGCGTGTTCAGAGGCATGCTTGGGCGGCTGCTGTACACGGTGGCTACGGGAAGGGGAGCAGACGAGAAAGAGGGAAGGGGGCGCACGGCTCACCGGGAGCCTATAGGTGTGAAAAAGGCAGCTCGGGGGAGGCTTGAAGTTGTCGAATCCATCGCCGAAGTGCGTCGGAGCCGAGGAAGAAGAAGACGAGGCGTGGCGGTGATGCATTGATACCGGACTTGGTCTCGTGGTCGAGGATGACGTAGCGGCGGCGGACAAAGCTCATGGACTCGACAGCAAGGCGGGAGGAGGCCGGCGGCTACGCGAATGGCGGCAGCGCAGCCAAGGCAGTGCTTGGGCATTGGTCCAGATCGAGATAAGGGAGCGGGGGAAGAGGGGAATGAGCGAGGGGGCTGGCTAGGGTTTGAGGGAGGCCGCGGGGTGGCCTTATCGCCGCGAGGGATCGCCGGATGGCCGACGCGTGCCCAGCGGCACCATGGACGGCGTGTAGGCGTTCACCCTGCCTCTGATGAATAGGAAAAGGAAGGAGCCGGTGTGGGCTGGGCCGCCTATTTTCAACTGGCCATAAGTGCACCGCAGCACTACTCATTTACCTTTTCCTCTTCTATTTATTTATTTATTTCTCCTCTCTTATGCATTTAGATTAAGTAGCAAATGAATTTTGGTGGACAAGAAACTTGGCACAAATCTGAAGCACATTATTTCTAGGAGTCAAAAAAAGTTTGAGGCCAAAAGGAGTTGTCTAACCATTTTTAGAAATTGAAAAGGCCAATTTTAATTGTTGGCAGACCACTAAATAAATTTCCATGGGCATTCGGGAATCCAAAAGAGGTTGGTTCCAACATGACAAAGGTCAGGGGAATTTATAGGACAATGTGAATATTTTTGTTTTGCTGCTTGAAGAAATAAATATTTGACTTGCATTTTGAATTTGAGTTTGGTTTGAAACAAAGTGAGGATTAGCAACTTCATTATGATGGCATGGCATCATCAGGCATGAGATTACTATAGCATGATACTGGGGGTGTTATAAATCTCCTCCACTACAAGAAATCTCGTCCCGAGATTTAAGATGGTGGAGTAAGGGGGAAAGACTCGGAAAGGATGGAGCTCAACACAAGATAGGTACGTGGGGACTATCTCAGTGAACGTATCATAGAGACATCTCTCGAGTTGAAATTCAAGAAAGTCATCAAGAGCAAGGTGAGGTGCAATAAGAAGCTTCAACTGGGTAGACAATCGGTTGTTGCCTGAAACCAGGGGTGAAATGGGGTTCAGAGGAATGGGAATAAGTATTACGTCTGATACCAGAGTAGATCGCCTCTCGGAAGGTGGCTCGTGACATGATACAAAGCCAAGTGGGAGGAATAACCTTAGAAACCGGGGGTACAGGAGAGTCAGGTTTCGATCCTGTGGAACTGTGGGTTATGGGCCCACCATGTGGGTTAAAGGTAGGAAGGGTGCTGGCATCTTGCATGATTATGATAGCAAGGCATGTCAGAGGGTAGCCTGTCAGTTATGTCAGCAACAACGTCGGTACCAAGGGCGAGGGACGAAGAGAACCATTTTCTTACTCGTTGAACGAGGCGGGCCATTAGGCAAAGTTCTCATCCATCAGTGGCTACTGGAATGTCATCAACAATAGTAACAGGGTCTTACTGACAGAGAGATACAACAAGGTCTTTACATAAGCAGGGAAGTATTACTGCTTATATAATATAGTTCACAATAAGGTTTAAACAAACCAATGGAAAGGAAAATGTAATTGTCAGATTAAACAGAACAATGGAAAGGAAAATGTGTTTAAACACATATTTCAGGGGTATATCCTTCCCAAGGACAAGCAGAGCATGATATCCATGACAGGATAGAAGTATAAAACCATTTAGGTAAGGGGGAAGAAAATTCATGACATTACCCATACAACGGTGTTTGGATAATTGATAAGGAATATTTAGTATCATGCTTCAAATGTTCTTATTGGAGATCGGATTACCACAGACATGCTTCGAGATAGCATTGATATGGTTTCAAGCAAAGGTCAGACTTTGGATACACGAAGGATTCATCAGGAACAACTTGTAGAATAAGTCTTGCAATTTTAGCAGGGAAAGATGAGGGTGTGGCCGACGGGCTCAGCCACAATCCATCGACAAGCCAAAAAGGATGTAATTCCAAAATTTTATGAACAAGTTTTTGTTGGGGAAGGCAAGAATGTTGTCAATGATAGCATAAATCATCGAGGGGAAAGATTGTATTTCTCATCATGAATTCGATTGATATCCTGGAAAGGCTCATAATGTTGATGATGATCACGACACATTTGTCGAGAGAATTCATGAAGATGTAATTGATCGACGATGACATCCGGTCAAAGGAATGATGAAGCGAAAGGTTATTGGAACCATGGGTACGACACAAACTCGAAATTAAGCTTGTTGTTCAAGGTGAAATGATAAGATGAGGAAGATCGACGTAAGCTTAGCTCATCGTCGGAAGTTGCTCCGAGCATAAGGACCAGGTAGCACAGTTAAAAGTTGACATGATAAAAATATAGCCGATGAGGTTAGGAATGATGTGATGGGGTATAAAGCTTCCCAGTATCAAGTACTAGGTGTAATGCCAAAAGGTAAATCGGAGTAGAGGTTGGACGGGGGAAATGAATTGTAGAGGATAAGTAATTTTAACTTACCCAGTAAATGGGATCAAGGAGGAAATATGGCCGGGACCATAACTGCAAGGGATCCAATTTACGATACCGGAAGAATTATCCAAAAGATTAAATATCCTTGCAAGCAGCTTTCATGATAAGTTCCACACCGTGTCCGTGGGCATGAACACAAAGGTTCAAGGTCGACTCCCACTTCTATAATTCATAACCTTTCATTTTAATTCTCGCTCTTGATGAAGCTGTAGTATTGAAATTTTATCTGACGAAAAGCCAATAGAGTATAACCCACATAACTTTCGAGTTCACACAGATTAGTGAAGGCATAGGTTCAACCCATCGGGGCATCTTAGGAACATATATCATAAATTCCAAGAATACATAACACTAGCTCGGTAGTAGAGCATGCTTGAGAAAGCAGAGGATACAATTGACCAAAAGAATTATGTATCCGAGGAAAGGCTCACAAGCTTATTGAATATGAAGGAATTTGTCGGATAAAATCCAAAAAAAGGGGTTTGGTGGTCCACAAGGGATCTGATGTGAGCATCAGTACTCAACCAGAGGAAGAAAGAATGCAAGGAGATCAGATTATAGAAACAACTGACTAACTCAAAGCTCAATTGCAAAGGAATTATGAATCCCAAGACAAGGGATCAGAAGCAATGCTATGATTAGGGATGGATAGGTAGAATAGCCTTAGGGCTACAATCGATGGCGATTTGATTGATCGAGATTCAGCACATGTTAAAATGACGTCTGAGCCAGAAGGATGAATTCTAGGATCTAATTGAGGATTGCGAGCATTCGCAACATATTGTATCAACGGACTCAAAATGATAATGACAAAGGCTAACAATAAGATTACTAGACTTATGGTATTAACCATAATGCAAGCAAGCAAGATATTCAAGAACAATAGGTTGTTGAGGATTTTCACAAGAACAAATGGTATTACAAAGACTTTTGTGAAGTACAAGAATCAACTAAGGATGAGCGGATACTCGATAGGTGCACAAAGTAATCCATAGGGGTATTCAGATGATAAGGAACTGCAAGGCAGTAAGCTCAAAGGATTCTCGGAAAGAGGAGAGAAACTCAGGGCATCTTGTAATAACAAGATCAATGGGATAGAATGTAAGATTGGCAAGTGTGTGTAGTTATCCATAAGGATATTTCGGTGGTAGGGAATTGCAAAGGCAACAGGCACAAAGTCTCGAGAGAATATCCTAGAGTATCTTCGGAATCTTCTGATGCAGCAGGCGATCATCTGAAATAAGGGGCTCTCCGGGCGGATGTGATCACGAGATCCTAATGTTTGAGTTAGTAAAACCATTTAACCCGAATAGAAGAGATATCAGAGTCCCAGAGTATAGACGAGGAATAAAAGATCCTAATACCACTCAATTGGCGATGTGGGCCCGTAAGACACACATCCAAGTTAGTAAAACGGTTTTCGGTTTCTAGACTCAACTTCGGCCAATGAGTAGGAAAGGGGGGATCCTACCGGCAGTCGTCTCTGATACCAACTCATGACGCCCTCGATTCAATCATACACTAATCATACACGAAAATGTGTACGATCAAGATCAAGGACTCACGGGAAGATATCACAACACAACTCTAGACACAAATTAAAATAATACAAGCTTTATATTACAAGCCAGGGGCCTCGAGGGCTCGAATACATAAGCTCAAAAACACAAGGGTCAGCGGAAGCAACAATATCTGAGTACAGACATAAGTTAAACAAGTCTGCCTTAAGAAGGCCTCCTACCTGGGAGCCTCCTAACTACTCCAGGTCGTCAGCGGCCCTCACGTAGTAGTAGGCACCCTCAGGGTAGCAGTAGTCATCAGTGGTGTCGTCTGGCTCCTGGGATCCGTCATCTGGTCGCAACAATCGGGTATGGGAGAAAAGAGGTAGCAAAGCAACCGTGAGTACTCATCCAAAGTACTCGCAAGACTTACATCAGAACTAAACTAAGTATGCATATGTATCAAAGGAATGGGTTGTATCTGTGGACTAAACTGCAGAATGCCAGAAGGGAAGGGGAAAGCCTAGCCTATCAAAGACTAGCATCTTCTGGAACCCACCATCTTGCAGCAACAGGAGGGGGTAGAGTAGCATAAAGTAAATTAGTAGAAGTGTTAACAACCTGGGGCAGAGATCCTTTCTCGACTCCCTGCGAGAAAGCAATCCCAGAGCCATACCATCCAGTTATCATCTCATAACCAAGTCTCGTCTCCATGTCTCATCTCAAGTATCTAGTTCTAGTTGTATCGATCGGGATACAACTCCAAGTGTCCGTTACCGTAGGACAGGCTATCGATAGATGTTTTCTTCCCTGCAGGGGTGCACCAACTTACCCACCACGCTCGATTAACTTCGGCCAGATACAATTTCCTGGGTCATGCCCGGCCTCGGCCAAACAATACGCTGCAACCCGACCTAGGCTTAATGGAGAGGTCAGCACGCCGGACTAAGCCTATGCCCCAGGGGTCATGGGCCATCTCACCGGGAACTCCTGCACATTGCGTATGCAGCCGGTGAGCAGACCGAGCTACCTCCTTCAAAAAGGCAGGTGCTAACCAGTCCAACCCAGCGCGTGCCGCTAGTCGCTGACGTCTATTAAGCTTCGGCTGATGTATACGACGCAGAACGCCCATACTATGCCCACGTGATGGTTAGTGCTATCAGGCCAGAGGCCCCTCGGATCAAATATCCAAATCATAGCGGATTAGGAACGTGCGGTAACAAGCAGAGACTCACGAAAGATGTGACCCCGTCGCCCCGTCTCAAGTACTTGCGGCAAGGGCTAAGAATGCCCAGCCACACATCATAAGTATCTCGCGGGCACCTTCCAGGTCAACCCGAGTCCACATCACTCGCTATTAAGCTCGCGCGGGTACCCCTCAGGGCCGACCCGTCTTTAGTAACATTGCTCAGTGTAAACTCATAGTAACCATAGTAACTATGTGTCTAACACAAAGGGGAAAACCTGAGGAATCACCCCCAGTGAATTCCACTCGATGTAATCACCAAGTTGAACGTAAGAGGATCCACCCTCGAGGTTCACATTTGATGAGTTGCATGACTGGGCCTTAACGGAAGTGGTTGAGGAGGAAATCACCCTCGATGACCTTGACCGTATAGCTACACTACAGAGATATCATCAGGAGTGATGTAAAAGGTTCCACCCTCGGCACTCGATAGTAACTCTGCAGAGTCGTTCAACTAGGGGGTGATGTGCGGTGTCGGGGCCTGGACATCGATCAGGTTGATCGAGTCATCGAACATAAAGCGAGGCAACTGGGACAAGGTGGGGGTCACTGATGGATCACTAACCAACGTATACTAAGCAGTTTAGGATAAGCAGGTAAGGTATGAAAGAAGGTAACAACATCAGGCTCTGAATCAGAGTAGGATCATACAAAAAGAAGTAGCAGTTCTAATGCAAGCATGAGAGGGAAAGAAATGGGCGATAACGGAATGCTCAAGGGGGGGTTGTTTGCCTGGAAACTCTGCTGAAAAAGAAGAAGTGTCGTCGTCAACGTAGTCGATTACAGGGGCATCAACATCGTTCTCGGGGTCTACCGGAGAGAAGAGGTGGAAGAAACAACAAATAGCAAGCATACAAATGCAACAGAAAACCCGACAAGGCAGTAAGCTACGCTAGGAGTGCTCGAACGCAGTACTACACGTTGCAGACAGAGAGGGAAAACATCCGGAGGATGAATCCCCGGCGTTAGACGAATTCCGGACAGATGAAAGAAAGGGGACGGTTCCATGTTCAGCATGCTTGGGGCATGTGACAGGTGAAAGGATCGCACATTTGGATTTGTGGGATTTTTCTGAGCAACTTTCATATAGAAAACATTTCCATCGGAGTTACGCTTTATTTTCTATGAATTTTCAAAGTTTTAAACAATATTCTGAAATTCCTGAAATATTATTAATTCGAAAAAAGACTAGATTGCTACGTGCACACACCAAGTGTACACAGCAGAGCAGTCCAGAGGCTGGCAGTGGGCTCTGTTGACTGCTGAGTCAGCAGTCAATAGTCAACTGTTGACCGGTCAAAATGTTTGACTCGGGTCCACCTGTCATTGTCCCAACTTAATTTAACAGATCTAGTTAGTTAACCTAGTTAATTAGGGTAGTTAAATGGAGTTAATTAAGTTAAATAATTAATTACTGACTAATTAATTAGTTACTAATTAATTCATTTTATTAAAATATATTTTTTAAAACCCTTTTTTAAGAAAAGTTTTTACACATACATTTTTTAAGAGAAGAGGCCCGTGGGGCCCCGTTGTCATAGGCTTAGCGGCCTATCGGGGCGGGTTAGCGGGCGCCCGTGCCCAAGGCCACCACGGGGCGTGGAGCAGGGGGATGCTCGGGTGGCGGCTGCAGCCAGTGGCAGCGCGCAGCCAGGAACGGGCACGGGCCACCGGAGATAGGGGCGCCGGGGCGATGGCCTGGACGAGGCCGGAGCGAGCGGGTGGCGCGGGAGGAGCGGCGCAGGCGGGCGGCGGCGCGAGGATGAGCGGGGCGAGCTGGTCGCGGCGGGCAAGGCCGGGGAGGCCAGGCGGGCGGGCGTGGCCGAGCGCAGCGACGGCGCGTGGCAGCACGCAGCATTGACAGGCGGCAGGGGATGCACAAGGGGCGGCACGCGGGCAGCTGCGAGGGAGCAGCGGGCGACGCAGCGGCACAGCCGCAGTGGCACCGGGATGGGGATGCAGCGCTGGGCGCGGCGGGAGAGGAGGTCTGTGGAGCAGTGGCGGGGCGTCGCGCGCGGTGAGCAGCTGCAGGCAACCATGGGCGGTGAGCAGTGGGTCGCGGGGCGAGCAGGCAAGGTCAGAGCGGGCTGTCGCCGGCGCGGGCGACAGCGCACGACAAAGGGGGCAAGGAGGAGCGCGGTTGGGCTGCAACAGGAGGGCGCAAGCACGCAGGCCGACAAACAGGTCGGCGAGGGAGCACCGGGGGCCGGCCAGGGTGCGGCCCGAGCGAGGTCGGCCACGATGGTGGGCGCGCGGTCGGCAGGCGGCAGTAGCAGCAGCACCAGTAGCAGAGTAGAGCAGCGGGAGCAAGCGGGAAAAGGCGACGCAGACGTGTGAGCATGGGCGTGTTCGGAGGCGTGCTCGAGTGGCTACTGTACATGGCGGCTACGGCAAGGGGAGCAGAGGAGAAAGAGGGAAGGGGGTGCGCGGCTCACCGAGAGCCTGTAGGTGTGAAAAAGGTGGCTCAGGGGAGGCTTGAGGTCGTCGAATCCATCGCCGAAGTGCGTCGGAGCCGAGGAAGAAGAAGACAAGGCGTGGCAGCGATGCATTGATCCCGGACTTGGTCTCGTGGTCGAGGGCGACGTAGCGGGGGCGGACGGAGCTCGTGGACTCGACGGCGAGGCGTGAGGAGGCCGGCGGCTACGCGAATGGCGGCGGCGCAGCCAAGGCAGTGCTCGGGCACTGGTCCAGATCGAGATAAGGGAGCGGGGGAAGAGGGGAATGAGCGAGGGGGCTGGCTAGGGTTTGAGGGAGGCCGCGGGGTGGCCTTATCGCCGCGAGGGATCGCCGGATGGCCCACGTGTGCCCAGCGGCGCCATGGGCGTTCACCCCGCCTCTGATGAATAGGAAAAGGAAGGAGCTGGTGTGTGCTGGGCCACCTATTGTCAACAGGCCATAAGTGCACCGCAGCACTACTCATTTTCCTTTTCCTCTTCTATTTATTTATTTCTTCTCTCTTATGCATTTAGATTAAGTAGCAAATGAATTTTGGTGAACAAGAAACTTGGCACAAAGCTCAAGCACATTATTTGTAGGAGTCAAAAAAAAGTTTGATGCCAAAAGGAGTTGTCTAACAATTTTTAGAAATTGAAAAGGCCAATTTTAAATGTTGGCAGACCACTAAATAAATTTCCAAGGGCATTTGGGAATCCAAAATAGGTTGGTTCCAACATGACAAAGGTCAGGGGAATTTATAGGATAATGTGAACATTTTTGTTTTGCTGCTTGAAGAAATAAATATTTGACTTGCATTTTGAATTTGAATTTGAGTTTGGTTTGAAACAAAGTGAGGATTAGCAATTTCATTATGATGACATGGCATCATCAGGCATGAGATTACTGTAGCATGATACTAGGGGTGTTACATGCCATCCTTAGATCTCGGGTCAAGATCTCTTGTAAGTGGAGGAGAGTTGTGATGCCCCGAGACTGGTGCTCCAGATGCCTTCCATGGATTCCAAGATTCGTCGTGTGTTTTGTTTTGTTCGTTGCTTTCATCTTTGCATCATGTGCATCACATCATGTCATCATGCCATCATATCATTAATTTTATAACTCTTTTAAATAAATCATATGGATCTTCGATCCATTTAAATCGACGGAAGGGTGACTTCTCTTTATAACTTATCCTCCCAATATTAGGGAGCTATTATACAATATTCCATTGATGTGGAATTACCTTTGACACACTTGCAAAATAATTCCCCATGCCTTTGTTATCTCACTTCTTGACCTCAAACTTTGCCCTAAATTCTTTCTTCACTTTCCCGAGCTCTACCAAAAGTTTCATCATTTTCGGGAACATCGAAAACCTAGTCTTAGTTCAAACCCATTTGAATTAAATTCAAATGAGTTTGAATTTAAATCCTGCAATCTTGCCACTTCTATTTTCTATGAACATGCACATTTTGTGAGCCAAGGAAAATTATCCGCATGCCTAAGTTCCTACCCTAATCTTTCCTTTCTCTCTATCTTTCTTTCTATTTGTTTTCTGCTAATAGAAATGTGGGAGAGAGAGGGAGAAAGGAGCCCAGCAGCCCAGCAGCCCCCTATCTAACCCTAGGCCGACATCCCCTGCTTGAGCCCCTTGTCTCTCTCCCTCACCTACTCCCTCGCGCCGCCACCCCCAGAAACCACGCGCCCCGTGCCTCAGCGTCGCCCCTCATGCCTCAGTGTCGCCCCACATGCAAAGGAGTGGCGCCCCACGCACAGTTTCGATCTCGCCACCGGCAATGACCAAGACTCCTCCTGCGCTGCCTCTCCTCTTGCTTCTCCTCGTCGCCGCCAACCCGCCTCGACCTCGCCGTCGGCAGCAGCAACAACTGTTGCACCCTCTCGCCGACGCCGCGCCCAGACCTCCCCCGCGCCTCGCCTTCGACCTTGGCTTCCATGTCCCATGGCCACGAGCTCCACCAATAGCATTTTCAGGCCGTCCCCGTCGCCGAGTCCCTCGCCGCCATTCTGCACCTCATCTACGACCGTGCCCGTCGGAGCCACGCCTCCTGGTGCCCGCAGCTGTGTCACCGGTCTTCCTCCTCGACGCTGCCACCTCGAGCCTCCCCATGCCGTGCGAGACCACCGTGCCAAGTCCCCGCCACTACTCCCCTGCATCACCACCACGCCATGCTTGTTGTTGCATCATGAGCTACCTTTCGTGACTGCCCGCATCAAGCTTCCACCTCAGCCATCCGCGAGAAGTTTTGGCATGGCAATGGCTGAGACCCCCCCCCCAGCATTTTGTTGCCTCGGTGCACCTCCGCTCCTGGAGTTTTGGACCACCATGACTTGTTTTCGAGACATGAACCCCCACAAGACGTTTCAGGGATACGCCAAGTACCTCTACCGACGGCCCCGAACATCTACGGACGTGTACCACTACTATTGCCCGAAGTACCATGGGTCACAAGTGCCGTGAACGACTACCGTCGCCAAGGATGCGAGTACCTCAACGGTCATCGTGTACCACTACTTCCACTACCGCCGCAAGAATGACTACTTCCACTATGACCCGTGTACCACTGCTTCCTTCGAGAGAACTCGATCCATGCCGAATGCCCCCTTGGGAGGTATAACCGCCGAGACGACGTCCGTGAACGAATGATTGTGATGTATGAGTTGCTCATGTTCGAATGGTGTCCGAATTCTTTCGTGCACATCCCTCGCTTGCCTTGCCGTCGTCACGTGGAAGACCGGTTGCTGGGATCACCCCAGCATCCTTGCATGACACCCTCATACCCACTACCTTTTGTACCGGTATCTCCATGAACTACCAGAACTGATATGTTGCCGTGGCATCATTTTTAGATTCGTTGTCATGGCACCCTTTCTTTCCACCATGGTGACAAATGCTTCTTAACATGCTCATGTCAACATTTTCATAATTTGCATAAAACTTATACATGTCATCTGCATCATGATAACAACATTTAAAATGTTTAAAATTGTTGTTGCTTTAAATTGCTAAATGCATGTGGGGATTTTCCGGAATTGTTGTGTGTTATTTCCGGCCTCATATAAACTTGCCTAAACAGTTAATTTAATTATGCTTCACCTCTTGCCATGTTTAACCACATTTAATATTGTTGTGTACATAAACGGGAGAGAACTAAATAAATGAATGTGGTGTTTCATCAATGTGCAACTCGTTGCATATTGAGCTCCACTTAATTTGTATTATTGTTTGTTGCACTTTGCCATGCCTCATTAAAATGGACATGCATCATACTTGATTGTGCATCATGCCATGCTTATGTGATGGTTGATTACTATGTTGTTTGCTTCTTTCCGGTTGTGCGTCTTCTCGATAGTCTGGTATCATTGTGTTTGTGAGGATCCGTTCGAGGACGTTGGATCGTCTTCTTCATGGACCCGTTCTTCTTCCTAGCGGGATTTCAGTTAAGATGACCATCACCTAGGATCTCACTACTATCTTTGCTATGCTAGTTGTCTCGATGCTATCGCTATGTCGCGCTACCTACCACTTGTTTATCAAGCCTCCCAAATTCCATGATAGCCTCTAACCTTTTACCCTTCCTAGCAAACCGTTGTTTGGCTATGTTACCACTTTGCTCAGCCCCTCTTATAGCGTTGCTAGTTGCAGGTTGTTCCATGTTGGGACATGGATATCATGGATATCATGGGATATCACAATATCTCTTATTTAATTAATGCATCTATATACTTGGTAAAGGGTGGAAGCCTCGTCCTTATGCCTGGTGTTTTGTTCCACTCTTGCCACCCTAGTTTCTGTCATACCAGTGTTATGTTCCTTGATTTTGCGTCCCTAACACGGTGAGGGATATGGGGCCCTCTTGACAGTTCGCTTTGAATAAAACTCTTCCAGCAAGGCCCAACATTGGTTTTACCATTTTCCTAATAACAACTAAAACTTTCCTAGGGACTTTTTGGATCCCGAGGATTTCTTAATTCAACCCCCCGAGCCAGTGCTCCTCTGAGTGTTGGTCCGATCCGAGTAGACTGCGGGGCCACCTCGGGGAAACTCGAGGGTTGGTTTTACTCGTAGGATGTCTCATCCGGTGTGCCCTGAGAACGAGATATGTGCAGCTCCTATCGGAATTTGTCGGCACATTCGGGCGGTCTTGCTGGACTTGTTTTACCATTGTCGAAATGTCTTGCGCACCGGGATTCCGAGTCTAAATGGAGGGTCCCACGATGGAGGATTGTCTCCGCGGATCGTAAGCTTGTCATGGGCTAAGTTGGGACACCCCTGCAGGGTTTAAACTTTCGAGAGCCGTGCCTACGGTTATGTGGAAGATGGGAATTTGTTAATATCCGGTTGTAGAAGACTTGAAGTAAACTCAATTAAAATACACCAACCGCGTGCATAACCATGATTGTGTCCTTTCGGGGAAGTTCGAGAGGAGAACACGATTGGGTTATGTTTGAATGTAAGTAGTTCAGGATCACTTCTTGATCATTTCTAGTTTGCGACCATTTGCATAGTTTCTCATCTTACTCTTGCACTCGTAAGTTAGCCACCATACATGCTTAGTCGCTGCTGCAACCTCACCACTTATCCTTTCCATACCCATTAAGCTTTGCTAATCTTGATACCCATGGTAATGGGATTTCTGAGTCCTCGTGGCTCACAGATTACTACAACAATAGTTGCAGGTACAGGTAATGCGAAGCTCTGACATGAGAGCGATGCTTGATTGCTTTTGGAGTTCTTCTTCTTCTTTGATCAAGTGATAGGTTCCGGGTCGGGGAACCTGGGATTAGCAGGGGGGATGTCAATCTTCTTTTTCGTTTCATTTCATCCGTAGTCCATGCTCTTCTGTATGATGGTTGCCATGTATGGATGTATTGTTGTATGAATGTTGTAACTTGTGGCGAGTGTAAGCCTTTATCTTGTGTCCTCATCTATTCAGTACAAGGTATGTTGTAATGATACCCACCTTGCTATGGCTCGAAATGCGGTTGTTCCCCAATCACGAGTTCATCACATGATTGGGATACAATCGCATCTTGGGCGCTACCATGGGAGGGGCTCGACATTAGGCTAATTTAGCTAGCGGGGAGCGGCGGCCATGGCATGCATTGGAGGGCAGGGGGAATCCTAGGGCTCGGGGGAGAGGACATGGAGTGAGCTGGGAGAGTGGGAGGCCTGCTGGTGAGCTCGAAGGGCTCGGGGAAGGCCTATATATAGGCGGGGCAAGGCGGTTGGGTGAGCGCGGCCGCGTGACACGGTGCGGGAGCCATGGACGCATGGGCACGCGAGCTTGCTCGATTGTAGGCGACGTGGGGGAGCAGAGGGCAGGCTCACGGAGCAGCACAAGGCCAAAGATCACGAGAGGGAAGAAGCCAACAGAGGAAGACGATGGTCGTCTACGGATCGCCCATGGGCGCACGGCAGCGAGCGGGCTGCCGAAGGGGGAGAGAGGTCCGAGAAGAAGGGGACGACGAGGGAGAGCTGCTAGACATGCCCGTGCTGGCTGGGATGCTGAGCAGAGGATGGGCCCGAGCAAGAAACCAACCAGCTTGTGTCCACGGCATGCCAGGGCAGTGGTTACCATGCACATGACGCTTACCCGTGCTCTGGTCGTTCAAACCTTGTCTGGGAGACAAGGTGTGCAGAGGGTGATGCCAAGGAGGAGAGAAACAAGCATAGTGATCCCTAATGTGATCACATGTAGCAATAATACAAAGGAACAAGAAGGTGTTTGGAGTTTGCTGCGGAGCAGATACTTGGTGATGAAGGATGAGCTTTGACTGGGTTGGATCACTCACTAAGGTGATTAAGATGGCAGGGCTTCAGCTCAAGAAGAGGAGTTTAGATAGCACTTGCTGTAGAAAGTGCCCTACTGACCAGATTTGGAAATGAGGAAGTGGCACTCACATACTAGCTTGGATCGAGCTAAAATTTGGAATAGATGGATTATATAAGAATATGAAGTCACTGTAAAAGTTTCATGCCAAATGGATACACCAAAATGGTACTTGCTTCACAATTCTTCATTTGGACAGAAACTTAGGAAAAATCCTGAGGGATAATGGCAAGATTAATTGAGCCCAAATTTTGTGGAGATAGGTTATATGGGTAGGAGAAGGTCCTGTAAAATTTTCAGCAATAATGGAGCAATATAAATTATACTTGCTTCACAAACTAAAAATTTGGACAGAAACAAAGAATTGAGGTTATTTGATTTGATGATATCCAGGACCATGCAAAATTTCAACTCAATTGGGTTAACCTAGCTAGTACTTCCTTCGCAAACAATTCCCTCAGACAGGAACTTTGAAAAATTGCTCACGAATATTTACTAGGCAAATTAAGTTGAATTTTGGCATGAGGCAATATTTGGACATGAAAAGGTGTCCAAAAAGTTTGGGGTCAATTGGGCAAAGGGAAATGGCACTTGCTTCACAAACTGCCATTTAGGATAGAATAGGAAAATAATTATTTGAGGATTATTTTTGAACATGGCAATGAAAAGTTTTTCCATATTTGTGGGAGATATGACCCAAAAAAATTATGAGAATTATTTTGGAATTTTAGGAGTGATGGAAATGTAGGTTGCTTCACAACCAAGGGCAAAAAAGGATTATTCCTTTAATAGAAAAAGGAATATTCCCAATAGAAAGAATGTTAGGGTTTGGTCCAAGATGGAAATGGCAAGGTCTAGGGAAGGATTTTAGGATGACAAGCCACTCTTGAAAGGAAGAAGAGGTCATCTTCTCCCGTTTCCAAACCACATAGCCACGGAAAAAGAAAACTCAAGCAAAATCTCAGAAAATCAAAAGAAAAAGAAAGGGCCAAAAATCAGGCTGTGACAACCTTCATCAAATATTCGGAGAGAGTTTACCTCTACTACCCGTGTCGGGTTATCAAGAGCATGTATTTCTTCAATAGGCGGTAAATTTTGAACATCTTCAGCTTTAATACCTTTTTCATTCATAGATTTCTTTGCCTCTTGCATATCTTCAGGACTGAGAAATAGAATACCCCTCTTCTTCGGAGTTGTCTTAGGAGTTGGTCTAGGAAGTGTCCAATCAATATCATTACTCAATATATTATTCAATAAGAATTCAACTTTCTCAACAGTCATTTCCCCGAAAACACAACCAGCACAACTATCCAGGTGGTCTCTGGAAGCATCGGTTAGTCCATTATGAAAGATATCAAGTATTTCATTTTTCTTGAGAGGATGATCAGGCAAAGCACTAAGTAATCGGAGAAGCCTCCCCCAAGCTTGTGGGAGACTCTCTTCTTCAATTTGCACAAAGTTACATATTTCTTTTAAAGCAGCTTGTTTCTTATGAGTAGGGAAATATTTGAGAGAGAAGTAATAAATCATATCTTGGGGACTAAAAACACAGCAAGGAGCAAGAGAGTTAAACCATATCTTAGCGTCACCCTTTAATGAGAAAGGAAACAATTGAAGAATATAGTAATAGCGATTTTTTTCCTCATGAGCATATAGGGTGGCTATATCATTCAATTTAGTAAGATGCACCACAACAGTTTTAGATTCATAACCATAGAAAGGATCACATTCAACCAAAGTAATTAACTCAGGATCAACAGAGAATTCATAATCCTTATCAGTAACAAAGATAGGTGAAGTAGCAAAAGCAGGATCATATTTCATTCTAGAATTCAAGGGATTTTCTTCCAGCTTAGCTAATAATTTCTTGAGATTCTCTCTATCATCCAAGCAAAGAAGTCTCTAGCAATTTCTTCATCCATAACATAACCCTCAGGTACCACAGGAAATTCATATCTTGGGGGAAAATCATAATCTTCAGTTTCAATAATATCATTAGTTTCAGTAATTTCATTCTCTCTAACCCTAGCAAGTTGTTCATCAAGAAATTCACCTAGTGGCACAGTATTATCAAGCAGAGAAGTAGTTTCATCATAAGCATCATGCATAGCAGAAGTGGCATCGTCAATAACATGCGACATATCAGAATCAATAGCAGGTGTAGGTGTCGCAAGTTTACTCAAAACAGAAAGAGAATCAAGTGTAGAGCTACATGGCAGTTCCTTACCTCCCCTCGTAGATGAGGGATAGATCTTGGTTTTGTTGTCTTTCAAATTCCTCATAGTGATCAACACATATAAATCCCAAGTGACTTAGAGAATAGAGCTATGCTCCCCGGCAACAGTGCCAGAGGAAGTTATTGATAACCCACAAGTATAGGGGATCGCAACAGTTTTCGAGGGTAGAGTATTCAACCCAAATTTATTGATTTGACACAAGGGGAGCAAAATTATATTCTCGAGTATTAGCAACTGAGTTGTCTATTCAACCACACCTAAAAGACTTAATATCTTCAGCAAAGTATTTAGTAGCAAAGTAGTACGGAATTAAGGGTAACAGTGGCAAAAGTAATGGTAGCAATTTTGTAGCAAGCGTAATAGTAGTAGCGGAAAAGTAACGAAGCAAAGATCAATATGAAACGGGCTCATAGGCAATGGATCAATGATGGATAATTATGTGGGATGGCATTCATCATGCAAGACTTATAAGATAGGTTGACACAGAACTAGCTCCAATTCATCAATATAATTTAGGCATGTATTCCGAATATAGTCATACGTACTTATGGAATAGAACTTGCATGACATCTTTTGTCCTACCCTCCCATGGCAGTGTGAACACATGAACTCCTCAAACTACGGTCATCATCGGAGTGGTCCCGCCTATTGTCACTCCGGGGTTGTCGGATCATAACATGTAGTAGGTAACTATAACTTGCAATATCGGACGAAGAACACAAATATATTCATGAAAATATAATAAGTTCAGATCTGAAATCATGGCACTCGGGCCCTAGTGACAAGCATTAAGCATAGCAAAGTCATAGCAACATCAATCTTACAACATAGTGGATACTAGGGATCAAACCCTAAAAAAACTAACTCGATTACATGGTAAATCTCATCCAACCCGTCACGGTCTAGCAAGCCTATGATGGAATTATTGCTGGGGAACATAGTAATTCAAAAAAATTGCCTACGATCACGCAAGGTCTATCTAGGAGAAGCATAGCAACGAGCAGGAAGAGTGAGTCCATGTACCCTCGTAGACCGAAAGCGGAAGCGTTAAGTAAAGCGGTTGATGTAGTTGAACGTCTTCGCGATCCAACCGATCAAGTACCGAATGCACGGCACCTCTGTAGATGAAGTTACCGACGGATGTCACCGAGATTCGATCGTCGGTATCATCATACCTAGTTCAATCTCGTTACCGGCAAGTCTCTTTACTCGTTCCGTAATGCAACATCCCGCAACTAACTCATTAGTCACATTGCTTGCAAGGCTTATAGTGATGTGTATTGCTGAGAGGGCCCAGTGATACCTCTCTGACAATCGGATTGACAAATCCTAATCTCGATCTATGCCAACTCAACAAACACCATCGGTGACACTTGTAGAGTGTCTTTATAATCACCCAGTTACGTTGTAACGTTTGATAGTTGTGACGCCGGGATATTTAGCTATAGTAATTCCCTATTAATGATGCCACGTCACCGCCATTTCTGTTGTTAATCTTGTGTTAGTTCAAAACGATTCAAATTCAAATTTGAGTTAAAAGGTAAACCACAAAAGTTTTCAAAATATTAAAACTAAAATGTTTGGATTTTAGAATAAATTCCCCTGATCGATTTTTCATGTTGGAACCCATCATCTTTTGAAACTCCAAGATTGATCTTGTCTATTTTTGATTTGAGAAAACAACACTTAGTGGCCCATTTAAATTCAAACTAAAATTAAAGCCTTTCAAAATTAATCTAAAACCCTGTATAGTTCCATTATATTACAAAGTACTTATGAGGCAAGTTTCTTTTGTAACAAAATTTATTTGGATTAAAAAAACAAAATAGAAAACAAAAATTAAAAGAAACAAAAAACAAAGGATAAAGAGAGAACCCCCTCCCCGACCGGGCCACGGCCCAGCTTGCCTTTGGGACAACCAGACGGGCCCGGCCGACGCCTACAGCATCCTTGGGGTGACCGAACCCTAGTGGTCCGTCCCCACTTCCCCCACGACCCCCCCACATTCCCCTCTCTCCCTCGTCTCCTCCCGATCCCGATCTGGATCGGGCGCCGACGCCCTTCCCCCGCGCCCGTCGCCATCGACGCCTCACCTCACCGACCCCTCCACCGATGGACGCCCCCACGACGCCGCCCCGTTCTCGACTTCCTCCTCGGGCCGCCGCCAACTTCGGCTGCCCCGAGCCTCCCTTGAGCCTGCTGCCATTGCCCTGCACCGCAACTTGAGCGCCCCATCCATCCATCCCGTCTCCCTGCTCGTGCGCGCCTCGCCTTCGCCCGCCTGGTCGAGCCCGCCGGGGCCTCCTCCGGCCTCCCCTGTCCGCCTACGCGGCCACCTGGGTCTTGGCTTCCCAGGGCCGTGGCTCCGCAGCCCGCACTTGCCATCGCCGCCGCGCTGCGCTCGCCTCCTCCCATGAGTGCTGCTTGGGGCCGCGCCCAGCACGCCACTGCACGCAGCCCCTGCCCCCGTGCAGCCGCGCCCACGGCCCGCTCACCGGACCTGCTGTTGCCGCCCACGTCGCGCTCCGCCCTCGCCGCTGCTGGCTCTCGCTGCTACCGGTTGATGCCGCTCCAGCCGCATCGCCCGCTGCTGCTATCGCTTTCTCGCGCTTGCCGCCCGCATCACCGCTGCCATCTGCTCCCGCTCACCCACTGCTACTGCTTCTTGTGCGTTCGCCGCCGGCGCTGCTGCACCCGCGGGCGCCTAATCGCGTCGCGGCACGCTCCCCTGCGCTCGCCCGTGCCACACCCCGGCACCGCTCCGCCGTGGCCTCGCCGCTGCTGGGCGCAGCCCCGGTCGGCCGGCCTCATCCCCTGCGTGATGGGCGCCTGGAAGCGCCCCGCTCCGACGCCCGAAACTCGTTGCCCGCCCAGACACATGGGCCCCGCCCAGAATGTTTTTAGAAAAATAATATTAATATAATTAGTAATTAATTAACCAAGTTAATTAACTTAACTAATCATGTTTAATTAATCTAATTAAGTTTAACTAACCTAATAACTACTTAAACTAATTAAACGGTTGATTAGTCCATGTTTCAATGACAGTGGGGACCCACTGGTCAATTTGACCAGTCAACGGTCAATGCTGACTGGGCTGTTGACTTTGACTGGCCCCCACCACTCAGTCTCTGCTGACTGGGCAGTTGACCAAGTCAACCAGGCCTACTGGTCAACCACACAAACCCATCTCTGGGTACACTTCTGTGTACCCATAGCAATTTAACATTTAATTTTTGAATTAAAATAATTTAGGAAATGATTAAAACTTTAGAAAATCATATAAAATAATCCGTAGCTCGGATCGAAAAACTTTCTACATGAAAGTTGCACAGAACGATGAGACGAGTCCGGATACGGAGTCCATTCGTTCACCACACATCCCTAGCATAGCAAACACGCAACTTTCCCCCTCCGGTTCCTCTGTCCGAAAACGCAGAACACCGGGAATACTTTCCCGGATGTTCTCCCCCTTCGCCGGTATTCCCTCCTACAGCGTTAGTTCACCTCTAGTACCGTGTATTGCCATGTTACGCTTTGTGATGCTTTGGTTGCCCTGTTATTTAAATGTTCCCCGTCCCTTACTTCTTTCTGGTAGACCCCAAGACTGCCGGCGACCCCCAGTTCGACTACGGTGTTGACGATCCCTCGTTCTTGCCAGAGCAACCAGGCAAGCCCCCCACCTTGATCACCAGATATCGCCTACTCTTCTCTATACTGCTTGCATTAGAGTAGTGTAGCATGTTACTGCTTCCGTTAATCCTATCCTGATGCATAGCCTGTCCTTGCTACTACTGTTGTTACCTTTACGTGCAATCCTAATGCTTAGTATAGGATGCTAGTTTATCATCAGTGGCACTACATTCTTGTCCGTCTGCCATGCTATACTATAGGGCCGTGATCACTTGGGAGGTGATCACGGGTATATACTTATACATATATAAATGCTATACAGGTGGTGACTAAAGTCGGGTCGGCTCGTAGGAGTACCCGCGAGTGATTCCGATGTTGGGGGCTGAAGGGGCAGGTGGCTCCATCCTGGTAGAGGTGGGCCTGGGTTCCCAAAGGCTCCCGACTGTTACTTTGTGGCGGAGCGACAGGGCAGGTAGAGACCACCTAGGAGAGAGGTGGGCCTGGCCCTGGTCGGCGTTCGCGATGACTTCAAAATAACACGCTTAACGAGATCTGAGTATTTGATCTGAGTCTGGCTACTGGCCTATACGCACTAACCATCTGTGCGGGGACAGTTATGGGCACTCGACGTCGTGGTACCAGCCGAAGCCTTCATGATGTCAGCGACTGAGCGGCGCACGCCGAGTTGGACTGGAATGCCTGCTCTTGTATAAGGGAGGCTAGGTCTGCTCGCCGACCGCGTACACAACGTGCAGGTGTGCAATGGGCGATGGGCCCAGACCCCTGCGCCATAGGATTTAGACCGGCGTGCTGACCTCTCTGTTGTGCCTAGGTAGGGCTGTGACGTGTTGATCTTCCGAGCCCGGGCATGACCTAGGAAAGTGTGTCCGGCCAAATGGGATCGAACGTGTTGGGAAATGTGGTGCACCCCTGCAGGGAAGTTAATCTATTCGAATAGTCGTGTCCCTCGGTAAAAGGACGAGCCGGAGTTGTACCTTGACCTTATGACAACTAGAACCGGATACTTAATAAAACACACCCTTCCAAGTGCCAGATACAACTAGTGATCGCTCTCTCACAGGGCGATGAGGGGAGGATCATCGGTTTGGATTATGCTATGCGATGATACTTGGTGAACTTACCATCTACTCTCTGTTGGCGAACGTAGCATAAATTCAAAATTTTCCTACGTGTCACCAAGATCTATCTCTGGAGTCATCTAGCAATGAGGGAGGAATGGATCTACATACCCTTGTAGATCGCGCGCAGAAGCGTTCAAGAGAACGGGGTTGATGGAGTCGTACTCGTCGTGATCCAAATCACCGATGATCCTAGCGCCGAACGAACGGCACCTCCGCGTTCAACACACGTACGGAGCAGCGAAGTCTACTCCTTCTTGATCCAGCAAGGGGGGAGGAGAGGTTGATGGATATCCAGCAGCACGACGGCGTGGTGGTGGAAGTAGCGGGATTCCAACAGGGCTTCGCCAAGCGCTGCGGGAGGAGGGAGATGTGTCATGGGAGGGAGAGGGAGGCGCCAGGGCTTAGGTGTTGCTGCCCTCCCTTCCCCCACTATATATAGGGCCAAGGGAGAGGGGGGGGCGCAGCCTTGGCCCTTCCTCCAAGGAAGGGTGCGGCCAAGGGAGGAGTCCCTCCTCCCCAAGGCAGCTAGGAGGTGCCTTCCCCCTTTAGGACTCTTCCTTTCCCTCATCTCTTGGCGCATGGGCCTCTTGGGGCTGGTGCCCTTGGCCCATATGGGCCAAGGCGCACCCCCTACAGCCCATGTGGCCCCCCGGGGCAGGTGGCCCCACCCGGTGGACCCCCGGGACCCTTCCGGTGGTCCCGGTACAATATCGGTGACCCCGAAACTTGTCCCGATGGCCGAAATAGCACTTCCTATATATAATTCTTTACCTCCGGACCATTCCGGAACTCCTCGTGACGTCCGGGATCTCATCCGGGACTCCGAACAACATTCGGGTTACCGCATACTAATATCTCTATAACCCTAGCGCCACCGAACCTTAAGTGTGTAGACCCTACGGGTTCGGGAGACATGCAGACATGACCGAGATGACTCTCCGGTCAATAACCAACAGCGGGATCTAGATATCCATGTTGGCTCCCACATGTTCAACGATGATCTCATCGGATGAACCATGATGTCAAGGACTTAATCAATCCCGTATACAATTCCCTTTGTCTATCGGTACAATACTTGCCCGAGATTTGATCGTCGGTATCCCGATACCTTGTTCAATCTCGTTACCGGCCAAGTCTCTTTACTCGTTCCGTAACACATCATCCCGTGATCAACTCCTTGATCACATTGTGCACATTATGATGATGTCCTACCAGTGGGCCCAGAGATACCTCTCCGTTTACACGGAGTGACAAATCCCAGTCTCGATTCGTGCCAACCCAACAGACACTTTCGGAGATACCTGTAGTGTACCTTTATAGCCACCCAGTTACGTTGTGACGTTTGGCACACCCAAAGCACTCCTACGGTATCCGGGAGTTGCACAATCTCATGGTCTAAGGAAATGATACTTGACATTAGAAAAGCTTTAGCATACGAACTACATGATCTTGTGCTAGGCTTAGGATTGGGTCTTTGTCCATCACATCATTCTCCTAATGATGTGATCCCGTTATCAATGACATCCAATGTCCATGGTCAGGAAACCGTAACCATCTATTGATCAACGAGCTAGTCAACTAGAGGCTTACTAGGGACATGGTGTTGTCTATGTATCCACACATGTATCTGAGTTTCCTATCAATACAATTCTAGCATGGATAATAAACGATTATCATGAACAAGGAAATATAATAATAACTAATTTATTATTGCCTCTAGGGCATATTTCCAACAGTCTCCCACTTGCACTAGAGTCAATAATCCAGTTCACATCGATATGTGATTAACACTCAAGGTCACATCATCATGTGACTAACACCCAAAGAGTTTACTAGAGTCAATAATCTAGTTCACATCACCATGTGATTAACACTCGATGAGTTCTGGGTTTGATCATGTTATGCTTGTGAGAGATGTTATAGTCAACGGGTCTGAATCTTTCAGATCCGTGTGTACTTCGCAATTTTCTATGTCATCTTGTAGATGCAACTACTACGCTACATTTGGAGCTATTCCAAATAACTATTCTACTATACGAATCCAGTTTACTACTCAGAATAATCTGGATTAGTGTCAAAGTTTGCATTGGCGTAACCCTTTATGACGAACTCTTTTACCACCTCCACAATTGAGAAAATTCCTTAGTCCACTAGTTACTAACGATAACTTTGACCACTGTCTTGTGATCCATTCTTGGATCACTCTTGTACCCCTTGACTGACTCATGGCAAGGCACACTTCAGGTGCGGTACACAGCATAGCATACTGTAGGGCCTACGTCTAAAGCACAGGGGACGACCTTCGTCCTTTCTCTCTATTCTGTCGCAGTCGAGCTTTAAGTCTTAACTTCATACCTTACAACTCAGGCAAGAACTCCTTCTTTGACTGATCCATCTTGAACACCTTCAAGATCATGTCAAGGTATGTGCTCATTTGAAAGTACCATTAAGCGTTTTGATCTATCCTTATAGATCTTGATGCTCAATGTTCAAGTAGCTTAATCCAGGATTTACATTGAAAAACACTTTCCAAATAACCCTATATGCTTTCCAAAAATTCTACATCATTTCTGATCAACAATATGTCAACAACATATATTCATCAGAAATTCTATAGTGCTCCCACTCACTTCTTTGGAAATACAAGTTTCTCATAAACTTTGTATACACCCAAAATCTTTGATCATCTCATCAAAGCATACATTCCAACTCCGAGATGCTTACTCCAGTCCCTAGAAGGATTGCTGGAGCTTTGCATACTTATTAGCATCTTTCAGGATTGACAAAACCTTCCGGTTGTATCACATACAACCTTTCCTCAAGAAAATCGTCGAGGAAACAATGTTTTGACATCCTATCTGCAAGATTTCATAAATAATGCAGTAATCGCTAATATAATTCCAACAGACTCTTAGCATCGCTATGAGTGAGAAAGTCTCATCATAGTCAACTCCTTGAACTTGTCGGAAAAAATCTTAACGATAAGTCGAGCTTTCTTAATGGTGATACTTACCATCATTGTCCGTCTTCCTTCTAAAATCCATCTGTACTCAACAGCCTTACGACCATCGAGCCGTTCTGCCAAAGTCTACACTTTGTTTTCATACATGGATCCTCTCTCGGATTTTATGGCCTCGAGCCATTTATCGGAATCCGGGCCCACCATCGCTTCTCCATAGCTCGTAGGTTCATTGTTGTCTAGCAACATGACTTCTAAGATAGGATTACGTACCACTCTGAAGTAGTACGCATCCTTGTCATCCCACGAGGTTTGGTAGTGACTTGATCTGAAAGTTTCATGATCACTATCATAAGCTTCCACTTCAATTGGTGTAGGTGCCACAGGAACAACTCCCTGTGCCCTGCCACACACTAGTTGAAGAGACGGTTCAATAACCTCATCTAGTCTCCACCATCCTCCCACTCAATTCTTTCGAGAGAAACTTTTCCTCGAGAAAGGACCCGATTCTAGAAACAATCCCTTATTGCTTTCGAATCTGAGACATGAGGTATACCCAACTGTTTTGGGTGTCCTATGAAGATGCATTTATCCTCTTTGGGTTCGAGCTTATCAGCCTGAAACCTTTTCACATAAGCGTCGCAGCCCCAAACTTTTAAGAAATGACGGCTTAGGTTTCTCTAAACCATAGTTCATATGGTGTCATCTCATCGGAATTACGTGGTTCCCCTTTTAAAGTGAATGTGGTTGTCTTTAATGCCTAACCCATAAACTATCATGGTAATTCGATAAGAGACATCATGGTATGCATCATATCCAATAGGGTGCAGTTATGATGTTCGGACACACCATCACACTATGGTGTTCCAGGCTGTATTAGTTGTGAAACAATTTCCACAATGTCTTAATTCTGTGCCAAACTCATAATTCAGATATTCATCTCTATGATCATATCATAGATATTTTATCCTCTTGTCACGACGATCTTTCAACTTCACCCTGAAATTACTTGAACCTTTCAATAATTCAGACTCGTGATTCATCAAGTAAATATACTCAACATCTACTCAAATCATCTGTGAAGTAAGAACATAACGATATCCACTACATGCCTCAGCACTCATTGGATTGCACACATCAAAATGTATTACTTCCAACAAGTTGCTTTCTAGTTCCATTTTACTGAAAACGAGGCTTTCAGTCATCTTGCCCATGTGGTATGATTTGCATGTCTCAAGTGATTCAAAATCAAGTGAGTCCAAATGATCCATCTGTATAGAGTTTCTTCATGCACATCTACCAACAAACATGGTTCGCATGTCTCAATCCTTTCAAAAATGAGTGAGTCCAAAGATCCATCAACATGGAGCTTCTTCATGCATTTTATACCGATATGACTTAAGTGGCAGTGCCACAAGTAGGTGGTACTATCATTACTATCTTTTGGCATGAACATGTGTATCACTACGATCGAGATTCAATAAACCATTCATTTCAGGTGTAAGACCATTGAAGGTATTATTCAAATAAATAGAGTAACCATTATTCTCTTTAAATGAATAACCGTATTGCGATAGACATAATCCAATCATGTCTATGCTCAACGCAAACACCAATCTCGATGGTAGAGGGAGCATACGATATTTGATCAACCTTGGAAATACTTCCAACACATATCGTCATCTCACCTTTAGCTAGTCTCCGTTTATTCCGTAGCTTTTATTTCGAGTTACTAACACTTAGCAACCGAACCGGTATCTAATACCCTGGTGCTACTAGGAGTACTAGTAAACTACACATCAACACAATGTATATCCAATATACTTCTATCGACCTTGCCAGCCTTCTCATCTACCAAGAATCTAGGGTAATTCTGCTCCAGTGGCTGTTCCCCTCATTACAGAAGCACTTAGTCTCGGGTTTGGGTTCAACCTTGTGTTTCTTCACTAGAGCAGCAGCTGAATTGCCGTTTCATGAAGTATCCCTTCTTGCCCTTGCCCTTCTTGAAACTAGTGGTTTCACCAACCATCAACAATTGATGCTCCTTCTTGATTTCTACTTTTGTGGTGTCAAACATCGCGAATATCTCAAGGATCATCATATATGTCCCTGATATATCATAGTTCATCACGAAGCTCTAGCAGCTTGGTGGTAATGACTTCGGAGAAACATCACTATATTATCTAGAAGATCAACTCCCACTCGATTCAAATGATTGTTGTACTTAGACAATCTGAGCACAAGCTCAACAATTGAGCTTTTCTCCCTTAGTTTGCAGGCTAAGAAAATCGTGGAGGTCTTATACCTCTTGACGTGGGCACGAGCCTGAAATCCCAATTTCAGCCCTCGAAACATCTCATATGTTTTGCGACGTTTCAAAACGTCTTCGGTGCCTCAACTCTAAACCGTTTAACTGAACTATCACGTAGTTATCAAAACGTGTATGTCAGATGTTCGCAACATCCATAGACGACGTTCGAGGTTCAGCACACTGAGCGGTGCATTAAGGACATAAGCCTTCTATGAAGCAATGAGGACAATCCTCAGTTTACGGACCTAGTCCGCATTATTGCTACTATCAACTTTCAACTAAATTTTTCTCTAGGAACATATCTAAACAGTAGAACTGAAGCGCGAGCTACGACATAATTTGCGAAGACCTTTTGACTATGTTCAGGATAATTAAGTTCATCTTATGAACTCCCACTCAGATAGACATCCCTATAGTCATCTAAGTGATTACATGATCCGAGTCAACTAGGCCGTGTCCGATCATCACGTGAGACGGACTAGTCAACATCGGTGAACATCTTCATGTTGATCGTATCTTCTATACGACTCATGCTCGACCTTTCGGTCTCTTGTGTTCCGAGGCCATGTCTGTACATGCTAGGCTCGTCAAGTTAACCTAAGTGTTTTGCATGTGTTCCGAGGCCATGTCTGTACATGCTAGGCTCGTCAACACCCGTTGTATTCGAACGTAAGAATCTATCACACCCGATCATCACGTGGTGCTTCGAAACGACGAACTTTCGCAACGGTGCACAGTTAGAGGGAACACCTTCTTGAAATTTTAGTGAGGGATCATCTTATTTACTACCGTCGTTCTAAGCAAATAAGATGTATAAACATGATAAACATCACATGCAATCAAATAGTGACATGATATGGCCATCATCACTTTGCTCCTCTTGATCTCCATCTTCGGTGCTCCATGATCATCATCGTCACCGGCATGACACCATGATCTCCATCATCGTGTCTCCATGAAGTTGCCTCGCCAACTATTACTTCTACTACTACAGCTAACGGTTAGCAATAAAGTAAAGTAATTACATGACGTTTATGTTGACACGCAGGTCATAAATAAATTAAGACAACTCCTATGGCTCCTGCCAGTTGTCATACTCATCAACATGCAAGTCGTGATTCCTATTACAAGAACATGATCATCTCATACATCACATATATCATTCATCACATCCTTTGGCCATATCACATCACATAGCATACCCTGCAAAAACAAGTTAGACGTCCTCTAATTGTTGTTTGCATGTTTTACGTGGCTGCTATGGGTTTCTAGCAAGAACGTTTCTTACCTACGCAAAACCACAACGTGATATGCCAATTGCTATTTACCCTTCATAAGGACCCTTTTCATCGAATCCGATCCGACTAAAGTGGGAGAGACAGACACCCGCTAGCCACCTTATGCAACTAGTGCATGTCAGTCGGTGGAACCAGTCTCACGTAAGAGTACGTGTAAGTCAGTCCGGGCCGCTTCATCCCACAATGCCACCGAATCAAGATTGGACTAGTAACGGTAAGCATATTGAACAAAATCAACGCCCACAACTACTTTGTGTTCTACTCGTGCATAGAAACTACGCATAAACCTAGCTCATGATGCCACTGTTGGGGAACGTAGCATAAATTCAAAATTTTCCTACGTGTCACCAAGATCTATCTATGGAGTCATCTAGCAACGAGGGAGGAGTGGATCTACATACCCTTGTAGATCGCACACGGAAGCGTTCAAGAGAACGGGGTTGATGGAGTCGTACTCGTCGTGATCCAAATCACCGATGATCCTAGCGCCGAACGGACGGCACCTCCGCGTTCAACACACGTACGGAGCAGCGACGTCTCCTCCTTCTTGATCCAGCAAGGGGGGAGGAGAGGTTGATGGAGATCTAGCAGCACGATGGCGTGGTGGTTGAAGTAGCGGGATTCCAACAGGGCTTCGCCAAGCGCTGCGGGAGGAGGGAGATGTGTCATGGGAGGGAGAGGGAGGCGCCAGGGCTTAGGTCTTGCTGCCCTCCCTTCCCCCACTATATATAGGGCCAAGGGAGAGGGGGGGGCGCAGCCTTGGCCCTTCCTCCAAGGAAGGGTGCGGCCAAGGGAGGAGTCCCTCCTCCCCAAGGCACCCAGGAGGTGCCTTCCCCCTTTAGGACTCTTCCTTTCCCTCATCTCTTGGCGCATGGGCCTCTTGGGGCTGGTGCCCTTGGCCCATATGGGCCAAGGCGCACCCCCTACAGCCCATGTGGCCCCCCGGGGCAGGTGCCCCCACCCGGTGGACCCCCGGGACCCTTCCGGTGGTCCCGGTACAATACCGGTGACCCCGAAACTTGTCCCGATGGCCGAAATAGCACTTCCTATATATATAATTCTTTACCTCCGGACCATTCGGGAACTCCTCGTGATGTCTGGGATCTCATCTGGGACTCCGAAAAACATTCGGGTTACCGCATACTAATATCTCTATAACCCTAGCGTCACCGAACCTTAAGTGTGTAGACCCTACGGGTTCGGGAGACATGCAGACATGACCGAGATGACTCTCGGTCAATAACCAACAGCGGTATCTGGATACCCATGTTGGCTCCCACATGTTCCACGATGATCTCATCAGATGAACCACGATGTCAAGGACTTAATCAATCCCGTATACAATTCCCTTTGTCTATCGGTACAATACTTGCCTGAGATTCGATCGTCGGTATCCCGATACCTTGTTCAATCTCGTCACCGGCCAAGTCTCTTTACTCGTTTCGTAACACATCATCCCGTGATCAACTCCTTGATCACATTGTGCACATTATGATGATGTCCTACCGAGTGGGCCCAGAGATACCTCTCCGTTTACACGGAGTGACAAATCCCAGTCTCGATTCGTGCCAACCCAACAGACACTTTCGGAGATACCTGTAGTGTACCTTTATAGCCACCCAGTTACATTGTGACGTTTGGCACACCCAAAGCACTCCTACGGTATCCGGGAGTTGCACAATCTCATGGTCTAAGGAGATGATACTTGACATTAGAAAAGCTTTAGCATACGAACTACATGATCTTGTGCTAGGCTTAGGATTGGGTCTTTGTCCATCAAATCATTCTCCTAATGATGTGATCCCGTTATCAATGACATCCAATGTCCATGGTCAGGAACCGTAACCATCTATTGATCAACGAGCTAGTCAACTAGAGGCTTACTAGGGACATGGTGTTGTCTATGTATCCACACATGTATCTGAGTTTCGTATCAATACAATTCTAGCATGGATAATAAACAATTATCATTAACAAGGAAATATAATAATAACTAATTTATTATTGCCTCTAGGGCATATTTCCAACACTCTCTTCTCTTGCTGCAACATGGAGGTTACCAGAAGCGTAGTCTTCGATAGGACTAGCTATCCCCCTCTTATTCCGGCATTCTGAAGTTCAGTCCACATATGATAGCCTTATTACATTTGATACCAATGCATACATATGTAGTGTAGCTCCTTGCTTGTGAGTACTTTGGATGAGTACTCACGGTTGCTTTACCCCCCTTTTTCCCCCTTCCTATACCCGATTGCTGCGACCAGACGATGGAGCCCAGGAGCCGGACGCCACTGTCGATGACGACTACTACGACTCGGGAGGTGCCTAATACTACGTGCAGCCCGCTGACGACGACCAGGAGTAGTTTAGGAGGATCCCATGCTTGAGGCCTGCGCCTCTTTCGATCTGTATCCCAGTTCGTGCTAGCCTTCTTAAGGCAAACTTGTTTAACTTATGTCTGTACTCAGATATTGTTGCTTCCGCTGACTTGTCTATGATCGAGCTCTTGTATTCGAGCCCTCGAGGCCCCTGGCTTGTAATATGATGCTTGTATGACTTATTTTTATTTGTAGAGTTGTGTTGTGATACTTCCCGTGAGTCCCTAATCTAGCGTACACGTTTGCGTGTATGATTAGTGTATGATTGAATCGGGGGCGTCACAAGTTGGTATCAGGGCCGACTGCCTGTAGGAATCCCCCTTCCACACTCCTTGGCCGAAGTTGAGTCTAGACATTACAAAAACTTTTACTAACATGGCTGTGTGCCTTATGGGCCCACGTCGCCATCTGGGTGGTATTAGGATCTTTTACTCCTCGGTCCTTACTCTGGGACTCTGACATATCTTCTATTCGGGTTAAATGAATTTACCAAAACTCTAACATTAGGTTCTCGTAAATACTTTCTCCCGGAGAGCCCCTTCAGTCCAGATGATCGCTGGCTGCACCAGAATATTTTGAAGACACTCTCCGATGTTTCCTCGAGACCCTTGTGCCCTTCGCTGTTGCAGCTCCATACCAGCGATAAATCCCTATGAAAAGCTACATACACTTGTCGTCCATAACTTCATTTCCAATTGTTGTTGTTATTACAAGATACCCTGAAATACTTCAGATATTTCGAGGATCCTTTGTGTCTACTGTCTTGCGGCTCCTTTTCCTCATGAATACATGTATGGATAATTCCTCGCATTTACCGGGGATTCGTTCATCCCCAGTTGTTCAGGTGTTTCGCAAAATTCTTCGAAATGCCATTCGATCTTCTGAAATCCTCAGTAGCCTATTGCTCTTGATCTTCTTTACCTGCTTGCGTAATGGTTAATTCCATATGTCAAGCAATATTCATTAAAATCCTTGTGATGAACATTCTGACCATATTGATTCAGCATGTGTGCGAATGCACGCAATCATCAGTTGGTCCTTATAAATTATCTTTCCGGCTCGGATGTCTTCCCGAACATGAGCTGGTTCTTGACCATTCAAATAGTTTTCGATTGTACCCCCTAAGGCTATTCAACTTATCCAACCCTAATCAGAGTGTTGCTTCCGATCCCTTGATTTGAAATCATAATTCTGTTGCATTTGAGCTTAAATTAGTCAGTTGTTTCTATGGTCTGATCTTCTTACCTTTTTCCTTCTTCTGGTTGAGTACCGATGCTCACATCAGATCCCTTGTGGACCACCAGATCCTTTGTTGGATCTTATCCGACAACGTACTTCATATTCAATAAGCATGTGAGCCTTTCCTAGGGTAAATAATGCCTTTGGTAAATTATATCCTTTGCTTGTCAACCATGCTCCACTTTCAAGCTTGTATTATTTACTCCTGAAGTTTGTGGTATATTTTCCACGATGCCCCGATGGGTTGAACCTATGCCTTACTTAATCCGTGTGAACCCGAAAGATTTCACGGGTCATAATTATCTGGTATTGCACCAGGTAAAACTTTCAACAACTAATGTCATTTTCGAACAGTGAGAGGTGAATGAAAGGGTATGGATTGGAGAAGTGGGAGTCGACCTTGAACCTTGCGTTCATGCCCATGGACACGATGTAGATCTTATCATTAAAGCTTCTCTTAAATTAATTATTCCTTTGGTATAAGTTCATCTTATATCTAGGATCTGGCCTTTTGCAATCGTGGTTCCGACCTTGTTCTCCTTTAAATACCATTTCTCGTGCAAGTTTAAGCACTTGTCTTCTACGGAGTAATACCCCAGTCCAACCTCTACTTTGATTTGTCGTCGATTATTACCCCCTGGTATCTCAAGATTATCACGGAACTGCATAACTTCTTATGAGTTCTTCATCAAGTGCTACATTCTCATTGATTCCAATTTTTCACGGCTCTAAGTTATTAAACACTCGAAGACACCAATAACTGACTCGAGTCCGCATCGCGATTAAGCAACTCTTGGTAACTTTCATTACTTACGAGTTTGAACTCAATCACGTCATTCCTAGCCTGTTTGGCCATATCCTTGTCGTGCCGATTTTAACTGTGCTACCTGGTCCTTAATCCCGAAGCAAAACTTTCGACGATGAGCTAATCTTACATCGATCTTCCTCGTCATATCATTTGTCCTTGAACAACAAGCTTGATTTCGAGTTTGTGTCATACCCATGGTTTCAATAACTTTTCGCTTCATCATTCTATTGACTTGATGTCATCGCCGATCAGTTACATCTTCTTGAAACCTCTCGACAAATGTGTCGTCATCCTCATTAACATTCTGAGGTCTTCCAAGATATCAATTGAATTCATGATGAGAAATAACATCCTTGCCCTTGATGATTGGTGCTATCATCAACCCCTTTATTGCCTTCCCTCCAACACAAACTTGTTCGTGGTCTGTGTTATACCTTGAGTTCCTTGCTATCCAGCATTTGTTCTTAATTACCTTGGAGTATTACCATCTTTTATGTCAAGAATGTCATGAGGATTACTCCACCTCTTAAGAATTCTTGGTACAGTGATACTTCTCACCATCACCATTCTTTCTTGGTCCCCGTATTGTTTCTAACCGAAATACCGACAAATGGTCTATGACGAGTAAATTCTAAACTTCTAGCAACCCTATTGCTTTGAAGTTATTGGTCTATAGTTTCATTCTACGTCTATGGCTTATTGAATCATCATTCGAACATTGATCGTGCTACCTAGCCCATATTTCAGGTGCACATTTCAACCAATGTTTAACTGTGTATGTTTTCCTCGAGCATACATCATTAAGTCATTTGATCTAGCTATTTTTATCTCCTTGTTCACATAGTTGTGGAAATCCATATTTTGGAAATCTCAATGGATTGTCGCTGAGTCAATCAGTCACCTCCTCACCTCTCTTTGATTTAATGATGAACCCTTGTTCAAAACTCGCTTCCATAGTTCATCTCCCAAGAATCTTCGATGTCATCTCGACAATTTGTGTTGCACCTTTCTTCTCATGCATCCTGAGTCTGAGTTATCATGACACCAAACAGATCTGAATCTCGGTCAGATATGATGGTTGGAACATATTTCTAAGAGTTATAACATGGGTCTATATATGACCCCGTAAGGTGATGTCATGCCTAACACACCTGGCCGGAGGACCTATTGTTATAAGTTTCCTTTTTAGCAAGGTTAGTCATTCTTCCATGAGGAAGTTGTAAGACTTAATCCATAAGTTGTTCCTGATGGATCCTTTGTGTATCCAAAGTCTGACCTTTGCTTGAAGACCATGTCAATACTATCTCGAAGCATGTCACTGGTACTCCGATTTTCAATAAGAACATTTGAAGCACAATGCTAAATTTTCTTTAGCAATTATCCAAACATCGTTGTATGGGTAATGTCATGAAGTTTCTCTCCCCTTACCTAAAGGGTTTTCTACCTTATATCTTGTCATGGATATCATGCCCTATTTGTCCGTGGGAAGGTATACCCCTGAAGTATATGTTTAAACACATTTTCCTTTCCATTGTTTTGTTTAACCTTTCTGGTGATCTATATGATCTAAGTAGTAAAATTCTCCTGCTTATGTTAACACTTCGGTGTACAACTCTGTCAGTGAGACCCTGTTTCTACTGTTGATGACTTTCCGGTAACCGCCGATGGACGAGAACTTTGCCTATTGGTCTGCCTCGTTCAACGAGCAGGAAAATGGTTCTCTTCATCCCTCGCCCTTGGTACCGACGTTGTTGCCGACATAATCAACATGCTACCCTCTGAAATGCTATGCTCTGACATGCCTTGCTTATAGTATCAGGCAAGACATCGTCGCCCTTCCTACTTTTAACCCACATGGTGGGCCCATAACCCACAAGTCCCAGGATCGAAACCTGACTCTCATGTACACCCCCTGTCTCCAAGGTTCCTCGCGCGTGGCCTCGTATGTAATTCACGAGCCACCTTCAGGTCTGATATCGGACACAATACTTATTCCCGTTGCTTTGACCCTTTCACGCCCTATAACAGGCATCGAACGATTGCCTGCCCGCTCGAAACTTCCCAGGTTACCTCCTTACTTTGCTCTCGATATTTTCTTAAGTTTTGATTCGAGAGTTACTTTCCGCCATCTTCCCTCATGCTATCTACCAGTTAAGAAACCTTGTAAAGGTCCATTCATCCGAGGAAAGGATGCCGACTTCATCATGATGACCTAAAGCAGAGAAATGAAGACATCAATGTAATGGATCGACCGCTTCGAGAAGAACAACCAAGATCGAGAACGCTCGTTAGAATTTCGTACCAAATCCCTTCCCCATCACTTCCCCTCTTAAATCTCGGGATGAGATTTCTTGTAGTGGAGGAGAATTGTGACGCCCGGATATTTAGCTACAGTAATTCCCTGTTAATGATGCCACGTCACTGCCGTTACTGTTGTTAATCTTGTGTTAGTTCAAAACGATTCAAATTCAAATTTGAGTTAAAAGGTAAACCACAAAAGTTTTCAAAATATTAAAACTAAAATGTTCGGATTTTAGTATAAATTCCCCTGATCAATTTTTCATGTTGGAACCATCATCTTTTGAAACTCCAAGATTGCTCTTGTCTATTTTTGATTTGAGCAAACAACACTTAGTGGCCCATTTAAATTCAAACTAAAATTAAAGCCTTTCAAAATTAATCTAAAACCCTGTGGATAGTTCCGCTATATTACAAAGTACTTATGAGGCAAGTTTCCTTGTGTAACAAAATTTATTTGGATTAAAAAAACAAAATACAAAACAAAAATTAAAAGAATAAAAAAACAAAGGATAAAGAGAGAACCCCCCCCCACCGGGCCATGGCCAAGCTTGCCTCTGGGCCAACCAGACGGCCCCGGCCGATGCCTACAGCACCCTTGGGGTGACCCCCCCCACTTCCCCCACGACCCCCCCCACGTTCCCCTCTCTCCCTCGTCTCCTCCCAATCCCGATCTAGCTCGGGCGCCGACGCCCTTCCCACGCGCCCGTCGCCGTCGACCGCCTCACCTCGCCGACCCCTCCACTGATGGACGCCCCCACAACGCCGCCCCGTGCTCGGCTTCCTCCTCGGGCCGCCGCACGCCGCCGTCGACTCCGGCTGCCCTGAGCCTCCCTCGAGCCTGCTGCCATTGCCCTGCACCGCAACGTGAGCGCCCCATCCATCCATCCCGTCTCCCTGCTCGTGTGCACCTCGCCTTCGCCCACCTGGTCGCGCCCGCCGGGGCCTCCTCCGGCCTCCCCTGTCCGCCTACGCGCCCGCCTGGGTCTTGGCTTCCCAGGGCCGCGGCTCCACAGCCCGCGCTTGCCATCGCCGCCGCGCTGCGCTCGCCTCCTCCCCTGCGTGCTGCTTGCGGCCGCGCCCAGCGCGCCACTGCCCGCCTCCCCTGCCCCTGCGCAGCCGCGCCCACGGCCCGCTCGCCGGACCCGCTGTTGCCGCCCATGTCGCGCTCCGCCCTCGCCGCTGCTGGCTCTCACTGCTACTAGCTGATGTCGCTCCAGCCGCATCACCTGCGGCCACTATCGCTTTCTCGCGCTGGACGCCCGCATCACCGCCACCGTCTGCTCCCGCTCACCCACTGCTTCTGCTTCTTGTGCGGTCGCCGCCGGCGCTGCTGCGCCCGCGGGTGCCTAAGTGCGCCGCGGCTCGCTCCCCTGCGCTCGCCCGCGCCACTCCCCGATGCCGCTCCTCCGTGGCCTCGCCGCTTCCGGGCGCAGCCCTGGTCGGCCGGCCGCATCCCCTCGCGTGATGGGCGCCTGGATGCGCCCCACCCCGGTGCCCGAAACCCGTTGCCCGCTAGCCCCTCTGGGCCACAGACACATGGGCCCCACCCAGAACATTTTTAGAAAAATAATAATAATATAATTAGTAATTAATTAATTAATTAACCAGGTTAATTAACTTAACTAATCATGTTTAATTAATCTAATTAAGTTTAACTAACCTAATAACTACTTAAACTAGTTAAACGGTTGATTAGTCCATGTTTCAATGACACTGGGGACCCACTGGTCAATTTGACCAGTCAACGGTCAATGCTGACTGGGTTGTTGACTTTGACTGGCCCCCACCAGTCCGTCTCTGCTGGCTGGGCAGTTGACCAAGTCAACCAGGCCTACTGGTCAGCCACACAAACCCATCTCTAGGTACACTTCTGTGTACCCATAGTAATTTAACAGTTAATTTTTGAATTAAAATAATTTAGGAAATGATTAAAACTTTAGAAAATCATATAAAATAATTCGTAGCTCGGATCGAAAAACTTTCTACATGAAAGTTGCTCAGAACGATGAGACGAGTCCGGATACGCAGTCCGTTCGTTCACCACACATCCCTAGCATAACAAACATGCAACTTTCCCTCTCCGGTTCCTCTGTTCGAAAATGCAAAACACTGGGAATACTTTCCCGGATGTTCTCCCCCCTTCGCCGGTATCCCCTCCTACTGTGTTAGGTCACCTCCAGTACCGCATATTGCCATGTTACGCTTTGTGATGCTTTGGTTACCCTATTATTTATTATGTTCCCATCCCTTACTTCTTTCCGGTAGACCTCGAGACTGTCGGCGACCCCCAGTTCGACTACGGTGTTGACGATCCCTCGTTCTTGCCAGAGCAACCAGGCAAGCCCCCCCTCGATCACCAGATATCGCCTACTCTTCTTTATACTGCTTGCATTAGAGTAGTGTAGCATCTTACTGCTTCTGTTAATCCTATCCTGATGCATAGCCTGTCCTTGCTACTACTGTTGTTACCTTTACCTGCAATCCTAATGCTTAGTATAGGATGCTAGTTTATCATCAGTGGCCCTACATTTTTGTCCGTCTGCCATGCTATACTATTGGGCCGTGATCACTCGGAAGGTGATCACGGGTATATACTTATACATATATACATGCTATATAGGTGGTGACTAAAGTCGGGTCGGCTCGTAGGAGTACTCGCAAGTGATTCCGATGTTGGAGGCTGAAGGGGCAGGTGGCTCCATCCTGGTAGAGGTGGGCCTGAGTTCCCGAAGGTCCCCGACTGTTACTTTGTGGCGGAGCGACAGGGCAGGTAGAGACCACCTAGGAGAGAGGTGGGCCTGGCCCTGGTCGACGTTCACAGTGACTTCAAAATAACACGCTTAACGAGATCTGGGTATTTGATCAGAGTCTGGCTACTGGCCTATATGCACTAACCATCTACGCGAGGACAGTTATGGGCACTCGACGTCGTGGTATCAGCCGAAGCCTTCGTGACGTCAGCGACTGAGCGGCGCGCGACGGGTTGGACTGGAACGCCTGCTCTTATATAAGGGAGGCTAGGTCTGCTCGCCGGCCACGTACGCAACATGCAGGTGTGCAATGGTCGATGGGCCCAGACCCCTGCGCCATAGGATTTAGACCGGCGTGCTGACGTCTCTGTTGTGCCTGGGTAGGGTTGCGACGTGTTGATCTTTCGAGGCCGGGCATGACCCAGGAAAGTGTGTCCAGCCAAATGGGATCGAGCGTGTTGGGAAATGTGGTGCACCCCTGCAGGGAAGTTAATCTATTCGAATAGCCGTGTACCTCGGTAAAAGGACGACCCGGAGTTGTACCTTGACCTTATGACAACTAGAACCGGATACTTAATAAAACACACCCTTCCAAGTGCCATATACAACCGGTGATCTCTCTCTCACAGGGCAATGAGGGGAGGATCATCGGTTTGGATTATGCTATGCAATGATACTTGGTGAACTTACCATCTACTCTCTTCTCCTGCTGCAAGATGAAGGTTACCAGAAGCGTAGTCTTCGATAGGACTAGGTATCCCCCTCTTATTCCGGCATTCTGCAGTTCAGTCCACATATGATAGCCTTATTCCATTTGATACCAATGCATGCATATGTAGTGTAGCTCCTTGCTTGCGAGTATTTTGGATGAGTACTCACGGTTGCTTTACCCCCCTTTTCCCCCCTTCCTATACCCGATTGCTGCGACCAGACGATGGAGCCCAGGAGCCAGACGCCACTGTTGATGACGACTACTACGACTCGGGAGGTTCCTACTACTACGTCCAGCCCGCTGACGACGACCAGGAGTAGTTTAGGAGGATCCCAGGAAGGAGGCATGTGCCTCTTTCGATATGTATCCCAGTTTGTGCTAGCCTTCTTAAGGCAAACTTGTTTAACTTATGTCTGTGCTCAGATATTGTTGCTTCCGCTGACTCATCTATGATCGAGCTCTTGTATTCGAGCCATCGAGGCCCCTGGCTTGAAATATGATGCTTGTATGACTTATTTTTATTTGTAGAGTTGTGTTGTGATATCTTCTCGTGAGTCCATGATCTTGATCGTACACGTTTGCGTGTATGATTAGTGTATGATTGAATCGGGGGCGTCACAATAACGCACAAAGTGTTCCTCCGGTATTCGGGAGTTACATAATCTCATAGTCATAGGAACATGTATAAGTTATGAAGAAAGTAATAGCAATAAACTAAATGATCATAGTGCTAAGCTAATGGATGGGTCATGTCAATCACATCATTCTCGAATGATGTGATCTCGTTTATCATATGACAACTCATGTCTATGGTTAGGAAACTTAACCATCTTTGATTAACGAGCTAGTCAAGTAGAGGCATACTAGTGACACTCTGTTTGTCTATGTGTTCACACATGTACTAAGTTTCTGGTTAATACAATTCTAGCATGAATAATAAACATTTATCATGATATAAGGAAATATAAATAACAACTTTATTATTGCCTCTAGGGCATATTTCCTTCAGTCTCCCACTTGCACTAGAGTCAATAATCGAGATTACATTGTAATGATTCTAACACCGATGGAGTCTTGGTGCTGATCATGTTTTGCTCGTGAGAGAGGCTTAGTCAACGGGTCTGCAACATTTAGACCCGTATGTATCTTGCAAATCTCTATGTCTCCCTCCTTGACTTGATCACGGATGGAATTGAAGCGTCTCTTGATGTGCTAGGTTCTCTTGTGAAATCTGGATTCCTTTGCCAAGGCAATTGCACCAGTATTGTCACAAAAGATTTTCATTAGACCCAGTGCACTAGGTATGACACCTAGATCGGATATGAACTCCTTCATCCAGACTCCTTCATTTGCTGCTTCCGAAGCAGCTATGTACTCCGCTTCGCACGTAGATCCCACCACGACGCTCTGCTTGGAACTGCACTAACTTACAGCACCCCCATTTAATAAAAATACGTATCCGTTCTGTGACTTAGAGTCATCCGGATCAGTGTCAAAACTTGCATCGATGTAACCATTTACGACGAGATCTTTGTCACCTCCCTAAACGGGAAACATATCCTTAGCCCTTTTCAGGTATTTCAGGATGTTCTTGACCGCTGTCCAGTGATCCACTCTTGGATTACTTTGGTAGCTCACTACTAAACAAATAGCAAGGCACACATTAGTTCTGGTACACAACATTGCATACATGATAGAACCTATGGCCGAAGCATAGGGAATGACTTTCATTTTCTCTCTATCTTTTGTAGTGGTCGGGCATTGAATCTGACTCAACTTTACACCTTGTAACACAGGCAAGAACCCTTTCTTTGCTTGATCCATTTTGAACTTCTTCAAAACTTTATCAAGGTATGTGCTTTGTGAAAGTCCAATTAAGCATATTGATCTATCTCTATAGATCTTGATGCCCAATATATAAGCAGCTTCACCGAGGACTTTCATTGAAAAATTCTTATTCAAGTATCCTTTTATGCTATTCAGAAATTAAGTATCATTTCCAATCAATAATATGGCATCTACATATAATACCAGAAATGCTATAGAGCATCCACTCACTTTATTGTAAATACAGGCTTCTCCAAAAAGTCTGTATAAAACCATATGCTTTGATCACACTATCAAAGTGTATATTCCAACTCCAAGATGCTTGCACTAGTCCATAAATGGATCGCTGGAGCTTGCACACTTTGTTAGCACCTTTTGGATCGACAAAACCGTCTGGTTGCATCATATACAACTCTTCTTTAATATATCCATTAAGGAATGCAATTTTGACATCCATTTGCCAAATTTCATAATCATAAAACGCGGAAATTGCTAACATGATTTGGACAGACTTAAGCATCACTGCGGGTGAGAAGGTCTCATCGTAGTCATCTCCTTGAACTTGTCGAAAACCTTTCACAACAAGTCAAGCTTTGTAGACCGTAACATTACCGTCAGCGCCAGTCCTCTTCTTGAAGATCCATTTATTCTCTATGGCTTGCCGTTCATCGGGCAAGTCAACCAAAGTCCACACTTTGTTCTCATACATGGATCCCATCTCAGATTTCATGGCCTCAAGCCATTTCACAAAATCTGGGCTCATCATCGCTTCCTCATAGTTCGTAGGTTCATCATGGTCAAGTAACATGACCTCCAGAACAGGATTACCGTACCACCATTGTGCGGATCTTACTCTGGTTGACCTACGAGGTTCAGTAGTAACTTGATCAGAAGTTTCATGATCATCATCATTAACTTCCTCACTAATTGGTGTAGGAATCACAGGAACTGATTTCCATGATGAACTACTTTCCAATAAGGGAGCAGGTATAGTTACCTCATCAAGTTCTACTTTCCTCGCACTCACTTCTTTCAAGAGAACTCCTCTATAAGGATGCATTCTTAGCAACGAATATCTTGCTTTCGGATCTGTGATAGAAGGTGTACCCAATAGTCTCCTTTGGGTATCCTATGAAGATACATTTCGATGATTTGGGTTCGAGCTTATCAGGTTGAAGCTTTTTCACATAAGCATCCCAGCCCCAAACTTTAAGAAACGACAACTTGGGTTTCTTGCCAAACCACAGTTCATATGGTGTCGCCTCGACGGATTTAGATGGTGCCCTATTTAACGTGAATGCAGCCATCTCAAAAGCATAACCCCAAAACGATAGCAGTAAATCAGTAAGAGACATCATAGATCGCACCATATCTAATAAAGTATGATTACGACGTTCAGACACACCATTACGCTATGGTGTTCCGGGTGGCGTGAGTTGCGAAACTATTCCACATTATTTCGAATGAAGACCAAACTCATAACTCAAATATTCTCCTCCACGATCAGATCGTAGAAACTGTATTTTCTTGTTACCATGATTTTCGACTTCACTCTGGAACTCTTTGAACTTTTCAAATGTTTCAGACTTATGTTTCATCAAGTAGATATACCCATATTTTCTCAAATCATCTGTGAAGGTTAGAAAATAACGATACATGCCGCGAGCATCAACACTCCTCGGTCCGCATACATCAGTATGTATTATTTCCAATAAGTCTGTTGCTCGCTCCGTTCTTTCGGAGAACGGAGTCTTAGTCATCTTGCCCATGAGGCATGGTTCGCAAGCATCAAGTGATTCATAGTCAAGTGATTCCCAAAGCCCATCAGCAATGAGTTTCTTCATGCGCTTTACACCAATATGACCTAAACTGCAGTGCCACAAATAAGTTGCACTATCATTATTAAACTTATATCTTTTGGCTTCAATACTATGAATATGTGCATCACTACTATCAAGATTTAGTAAAAATAGACCACTCATCAAGGGTGCATGACCATAAAAGATATTACTCATATAAATAGAACAACCATTATTCTCTAATTTAAATGAATAACCGTCTCGCATAAAACAAGATCCAGATATAATGTTCATGCTTAAGTCTAGCACCAAATAACAATTATTCAGGTCTAAAACTAATCCCGAAGGTATATGTGGAGGTAGCGTGCCGACGGCGATCACATCGACTTTGGAACAATTTCCCACGCGCATCATCACCTCGTCCTTAGCCAATCTTCGCTTAATCCGTAGCCCCTATTTCGAGTTGCAAATATTAGCAACAGAACCCGTATCAGATACCCAGGCGCTACTGCAAGCATTAGTAAGGTACACATCAATAACATGTATATCAAATATACCTTTCACTTTGCCATCCTTCTTTTCCGCCAAATACTTTTGGCAGTTCCGCTTCAAGTGACCAGTCCCTTTGGAGTAGAAGCACTCAGTCTCAGGCTTAGGTCCAGACTTGGGATTCTTCACTTGAGTAGCAACTTGCTTGCCGTTCTTCCTAAAGTTCCCCTTCTTCCCTTTGCCCTTGTTCTTGAAACTGGTGGTCTTGTTAACGATCAACACTTGATGCTCCTTCTTGATTTCTACCTCCGCAGCTTTTAGCATCGCGAAGAGCTCGGGAATAGTCTTATCCATCCCTTGCATATTATAGTTCATCACAAAGTTTTTGTAGCTTGGTGGAAGTGATTAAAGAACTCTATCAATGACACTATCAACCGGGATATTAACTCCCAGCTGAGTCAAGTGATTGTGGTACCCAGACATTCTGAGTATGTGCTAACTGACAGAACTATTCTCCTTCATTTTGCAGCTATAGAACTTATTGGAGACTTCATATATCTCAATCCGGGCATTTGATTGAAATATTAACTTCAACTCCGGGAACATCTCATATGCTCCATGACATTCAAAACGTCGTTGAAGTCCCAGTTCTAAGCCGAAAAGCATGGCACACTGAACTATCATGTAGTCATCAGCTTTGCTCTGCCAGGTGTTCATAACATCTGGAGTTGCTCCTGCAGTGGGTTTGGCACCTAGAGATTCTTCCAGGACGTAATTCTTCTGTGCAGCAATGAAGATAATCCTCAAGTTACGGACCCAGTCCGTGTAGTTGCTACCATCATCTTTCAACTTAGCTTTCTCTAGGAACGCATTAAAATTCAATGGAACAGTAGCACGGGCCATTTATCTACAATAACATAGACATGCAAAATACTATCAGGTACTAAGTTCATGATAAATTAAAGTTCAATTAATCATATTACTAAAGAACTCCCACTTAGACAGACATCCCTCTAATCATCTAATTGATCACGTGATCCATATCAACTAAACCATGTCCGATCAGCACGTGAGATGGAGTAGTTTTCAATGGTGAGCATCACTATGTTGATCATATCTACTATATGATTCACACTCGACCTTCCGATCTCAGTGTTCCGATGCCATATCTGCATATGCTAGGGTCATCAAGTTTAACCCGAGTATTCTGCATGTGCAAAACTGGCTTGCACCCATTGTATGTGAACGTAGAGCTTATCACACCCGATCATCACGTGGTGTCTCGGCACGAAGAACTATAGCAACGGTGCATACTCAGGGAAAACACTTGTACCTTGAAATTTAGTGAGAGGTTATCTTATAATGCTACCGCTGAACTAAGCAAAATAAGATGCATAAAGGATAAACATCACATGCAATCAAATATGTGATATGCTATTGCCATCATCATCTTGTGCCTTTGATCTCCATCTCCAAAGCACCATCACGATCACCATTGTCACCAGCTTGACACCTTGATCTCCATCGAAGCATCGTTGTTGTCTCGCCAACTATTGCTTCTATGACTATCGCTACCGCTTAGTGATAAAGTAAAGCAATTACATGGCGATTGCATTTCATACAATAAAGCGACAACCATATGGCTCCTGCCAGTTGCCGATAACTGTTACAAAACATGATCATCTCATACAAAAAATTATATATCATCATGTCTTGACCATATCACATCACAACATGCCCTGCAAAAACAAGTTAGACGTCCTCTACTTTGTTGTTGCAAGTTTTACATGGTGGCTACGGGCTTCTAGCAAGAGCCATTCTTACCTACGGCATAAAAACCACAACGTGGTATAGTGATTGCTTTTTGATCTTCAGAAAGAACCCTATTCATTGAATTCGATTCAACGAAAGTTGGAGAAACTGCCACCCGCTAGCCACCTGTGTGCAAAGCACGTCGGTAGAACCAGTCTCATGAATGCGGTCATGTAATGTCGGTCCGGGCCACTTCATCCAACAATACCACCAAATCAAGAAACAACTAGTGATGGCATGCAATATTTATATACACATGTCCACAACTCCTTTGTGTTCTACATGTGCATATAACATCTACGCATAGACCTGGCTCGGATGCCACTATTGGGGAACGTAGTAATTCAAATTTTTTGCCTACAATCATGCAAGATCTATTTAGGAGAAGCATAGCAACAAGCAGGAAGAGTGCGTCCATGTACCATCACAGAGAAAAAGCGGAAGTGTCGGTGTCAAAACCGGCGGATCTCGGGTAGGGGGTCCCGAACTGTGCGTCTAGGCCGGATGGTAATAGGAGGCAGGGGACACAATGTTTTACCCAGGTTCGGGCCCTCTTGATGGAGGTAAAACCCTACGTCCTGTTTGATTAATATTGATGATATGGGTAGTACAAGAGTAGATCTACCATGAGATCAGAGAGGCTAAACCCTAGAAGCTAGCCTATGGTATGATTGTATGTTGTCCTACGGACTAAAACCCTCTGGTTTATATAGACACCGGAGAGGTTAGGGTTACACAAGGTCGGTTACAAAGGAGGAGATATACATATCCGTATTGCCTAGCTTGCCTCCAACGCCAAGTAGAGTCCCATCCGGACACGAGACGAAGTCTTCAATCCTGTATCTTCATAGTCTAACGGTCCGGCCAATGGATATAGTCCGGCTGTCCGGAGACCCCCTAATCCAGGACTCCCTCAGTAGCCCCTGAACCAAGCTTCAATGACGATGAGTCCGGCGCGCAGTATTGTCTTCGGCATTGCAAGGCGGTTCTTCTCCAATTTCCAAGTGTTCGTGAATAGTATCTGGCCCCATAAATGTTGATCCTGTTGGCTTCTGTGCCCAATAAGGGAGATTTCTCATGCATCGGCGAATACGAGGCGTCAGGGCGTTTTTTTCATTCACCCCCCTAGCCAGATAAATAAATTGTCTATTAAAGGGATTGGGATTCTTAGATCCGATCCACACCATCCTCCCCTCAGCGAGAATCAATCAGAGCACATTTCGGAAAGATCCATTCCAGCATGGCTGACCTCCGTAGCTCCTCCTCCCGCCCCTGTAGCCCTAAGCTTGGTGATTTGGAGAGGTGTTCAGTCCCACATAGTCGATTGGTCGAGCTGCAGACCAAAGGATTTCTTCCTTCGGCATACATGGTGCCCGTTCGAGCCGGGCTCGCAACCTACAATGGCGGGGGGCAAGCAGAGAGCTTTCCCTGTCCCTCCATGGGGGAACGGGTTTGCTTTGTTCCTTACTTACTAAGGGGAATCGGATTTCCAATTCATCCATTCCTCCGTGGGCTCCTGGAGTTCTACGGCCTCCAACTACACAATCTCACCCCTGCCTCCATCCTACACATCGCCGGCTACATTGCCGTCTGCGAGTTGTTCCTGGGTTGCGAGGCTCACTTCGAGCTGTGGAAAAGGCTATTTTGCCTTGTCCCTCGCACAAAGAGGGAATCACTTTATCAAGTGGGCGGAGCCGAAGTATGGCGCATCGCCGATACCGGATATCTGCCTGGTACCCCGAAGAAGCCGTCTGAGGACTGGCCTTCAGAATGGTTTTATATGGAGGATGTTCCCCTTCCGGACCCTGTTCGGCAGGGTCTTCCTGAGTTCAACAATACTCCTCTGAAGAAGCGCCGAAGTTGGCACCCACGGAGCCCCCAGGTGGAAGATGACAGAGAAGTCCTTTATCTGATGAACCGGATTAAGGCATTGGCTCAGTCAGGATTGACAATAACCGAAGTTATGTCAATTTGCATAATGCGGGGAGTGCAACCACTTCAATACTGTGGGCACCCCTTGTGGTGTTTCAACGGAGAGGATGACGCCACCCGCTATGGGCGTAAGGGTCCTGGCGATGCTGCCGCATTAACCAAAATCCTGTCCGAACTATTCAAGGGAGAGGAGGAGGAGTTCGCCCGCATCAAGCCACGAGACGGATTCTCCATGTACAATCCTCCGAGCTGGGTAAGCTATATCCCTTTACTTCCACCTTCCCGCATTTTTCGTTATAAGTATTCACCTTGCCAATTTACGGCAGGAACTGCGAAAGGCCATAAGGGAGGTCAGCAGCCCTTCTCCACAGCTGGAGGACCCGGACCGGGCCCTCGACTCCGGACTCGAAGAAGATCCGGTTATTTCCATGGAGCTGATAAACAGGCAATTCTATCAATTAAGCTGCGACGACGCCATGGTGGCCATTACGGCCGACTACCCCGGACTGCTCCCTGCATCGCATGTAAGAAAAACCGAAAAGTCCCAACTCAAAAAGTAGGATCCCCTTTTAGACACCTCACCCATCATATTCATGGCCTTTTTTTATAGGGAAGGCATTCAGGACGCCCTGCAATAACGCGCCAACTGGAGGCATCGTGGCAGGGTAGGCCCAAAAGGAAGGCGGTTAGGACGGAGACGCCGGTGCAAAGGTACAACAAACCCCGCTCCGTGGTTGTCTTTCTTCAAAGTATAATGACGCCCATGTTTCTTTAACAGAAAAAACCCTCGCCGGAATATGTCTAGTGATGTCGTTGATCGTGCTTCCACCAGTCAGGTACCAGGACCAGACACAGAGGCAGAAGCCGATATAAGGCAGGCGCCGGATAATCCCTCGACAGAGGATGCGGATAGATTATCTGCTACAAACTCAGAAGTGGAGAGCACTATGAATCATAGGCGCCGCCGGGCCGCACTCCGGGACGCTTGTTTTTCACCAGAGGCGTTTGACGCCTTCAACTCTGGAGAAGCGTACTTTCGTGTTGCTCAAGATGGTCTAGCCAGAGCCACGGATCAGTATGTAAAGAATGTACGGGTGAGTAAATCTGATGAGTTATATGGATCAGTAGCCCCCGAGACTTGAAGTAGTTAGCAGAACTGATTTAAGGATCATCTTTGCTGTGCAGGTTCTTATAGAGAAGAATACCAAGCTGTCCCAGGAGCTGGAGGAATGCAAGACCCAACTACGGGCCGCTATTGCCGCATTGCAGGAACAGAAAAAGCCTCCAGCTGGTAACATTGACTGTAAAGAATGATGGTTGCCATATAGTGTGCGACATGGCTGCAGATCTAATAATAGATTTTGCACATGAGTCCGCAGAGAATCCGGAGGACCAACATATTATGCGGTAGCTAGAGGCTGGTAAACGCGTGCTGACGGAGGTGAGGCGGGAGAAAAACAATCTCCAAGACGCCAATATAAAGCTGAACGTGGAACTAAAATACGTTCGAGGCCAGCTTGCAGACTCCGAGAAGGAGAATAAAAGGCTTCGGCGTGGCATTTTCAGTAAGTGCTTGAGCGAATCCTTTAAAGGTATTCGGCGAAGAAGCCGACTAACAGTGTTATGTCTGTAGGTATGCCGATAGGTCATTCCGCGGAGGAAATTCCCGGGTCTGCGGGTGACCTTCTGTCCAAGCTATCACATCTGCACGAACAAGTTCGGCAGGTGATGCAGGGTGTTGCCCATGCCTTGTGGCCGTCTGTCTCCCTTCCCGAGGGCATTGCAGAGCTTGCGGAG